>NW_027204048.1:18302500-18492500 GCF_024711535.1 Dipodomys merriami
ACAGCACTGTAGACATTGGACAGTACTGTCAGACATTGGACAGCACTGTCAGACATTGGACAGCACTGTCAGACATTGGAAAGCACTGTAGACATTGGAAAGCACTGTAGACATTGGACAGTACTGTCAGACATTGGCATCACTATCAGACATTGGACATCACTGTCAGACATTGGACAGCACTGTAGACATTGGAAAGCACTGTCAGACATTGGACAGTACTGTCACACATTGGACATCACTGTCAGACATTGGAAAGCACTGTAGACATTGGACAGTACTGTCAGACACTGGACAGTACTGTCAGACATTGGACAGCACCGTCAGACATTGGACATCACTGTCAGACATTGGACAGCACTGTCAGACATTGGAAAGCACTGTAGACATTGGAAAGCACTGTAGACATTGGACAGCACTGTCAGACATTGGAAAGCACTGTAGACATTGGACAGCACTGTCAGAGCACCTTGCCTGTGGGAGTTGAGCCAAATCAGTCCTATCCTGGGTTAGGGCAAGATTTAGTTCTAGAGGCAAGTGAGGTTAACTGTTAGTCTTGAAGAAGCTTGTAAACGTTCACAGGCTATGACCTAAAGTATTGCCAGGTGCTGGTGCTAAACACCTGGTAATCCTAACTACTGAGGAAGCTGACATTTGACGATTATGGTTTGAAGCCAGCTTGGGCAGGAAAGGCTGTGAGACTCTTAACTCCAATAAAACCACACACACACACACACACACACACACACACACACACACACACACACACACACACACACACACACACACACACACCAGAAATAAAGCTGTAGCTCAAGTGGTAGAACACTAACCTTAAGCAAAAAGAAGCTCAAGGACAACACTTAAGCCTTGAGTTCAAGCCAAGGACCAGCACACACACACACACACACACACACACACACACACACACACACTTAAAATTAAAATATACTTTGCTCCTTAACTGTTTTTATTTTCAAAATGAAGAAAGGACATTTCTTACATTATTAATACACCCATTTTGACATTATTATTAATAACAAATGTTTTGACTTTTCCCCCCAAAATATTCATTCAAATCCTATCAAAACACTTACCTTTCTTACCATTTGTAAGACCTTTATCAGAAGTTTCTGTTAACTGTAACCAGAGGGCGCTACAAACTTTTCCTATAGAATTTTGTTTTCTAACCATTATTACTAGTTCCAGATAGAAATAATTCCTAAGAGTGGAGTTAGCTGAATTTACTAAGTATCATTTATTCCAGTGTAGATAGACATCTGGGAGAAATTTGTAAGAATCGGAATAACTCACAGAAAATGTGCTGTGATAACTTGGGCGCCATTTTGTCTGTGGACCATCTCTCTTCCTTCAAGAAGTCGAGTGAACAACACATGCCAGCAGCCCCTGGTGTCATACCTGACACAGTCTAGTTGGTCAAGAACTGTTTGCAAAGTGGCTGGAGAGACACAACATCGCTGCAGGCTACATAGTTCTCTGTCACAGTTCGCTCATGGTATCCAGTGATGCCCCATGTATACATTCAACCAATAGGTTGAACTGATTGCATATATTCAGAAAAAAAATGTGCCTGTACTTCTTTCTTGTCATCCTTCTGTAAACCACGTAATATAACAACTATTTGGAATTACTTTTACATTCAATTAGGTATTATTAGTTCACCTATAGAGGATTTACAGAACACAGGAGGTTATGATAGGTTACATGCAAATACAGTCGTATTTTATAAACAGGTATCAAGCATCTGCAGATTTTAATATTCAAAGGGAGATCTTGAAACTAATCACACAGGTCCTGAGCATGTATATGTATATAATATGTATATAATATATAATATGTATATATACTGTATATAAATATATGTTATATAATATACGCTATATATACTATATAACATATACTTATTATATATAGTATATATAACACCAGATATATACTATATATTCATAATGATATATACATGGATGACAGTGAATGTGTAGATATATATCCATATATGTATAGTAAATGTAGTCACTGCAAATAAGCAATCAGCAGTCTATTGTGTTATCAGTGAAAAACATCACTATGTGCACTCAAGAGATTTGGAGAATTCTATACATTTTTCTATTCTATTCTATGTTACTGTTATAATTAGAGTGATGTACACTGCAGCTGCTGGTAAAATAGTACAATAGTGAAATACAACACAGGAAGTGGAGGCACATGGATCCCTCCTCAAATAACCACTGGGTTAAAAGCTAAACCATGCCATGCATGTAGTTGAAGACTTTCCATGACCACAGAATGTCTGCAAGTGGGTGCTTCTTGTGTCTCATGGTTTTGGCATTTGGGGCTTGGACTATTTTCCAGCTGCTTCAAATACCATAAAGTAAGTGTACTCTGGAGTTCTGTTCGGTTGAATCTTAGCCTCTGTAAGTCCCTGAGAAGGTAGCTGGGCCCCTTGGCAGGTAGGAGGGCAGCTGAGCACCAGGTTTTCCAGCTGTTCCTTAGCAGCCAGTGTCATGAAGCATCTCACCAGGCCGCTTTACCTTTTACATTATAAATACTTCCACACAGGAATCCACCAACATCGTCAGGGTGTTGGGATGAACACCAAATGCACCAGCATGGCAACGAAGCTAATGATACTCATGTACAATAACTTTTGGAAGCACGCAACCTCAAAAGTGTACTGCCAGATTTTATGCTTTTAACTTATTCTCCAAATTTTATCCTAACAATCATTAAGTAGATATCTTTCAAACTGTCTTCTATTTATACCAGAAGCAGACATTTAAAGGGAGCTTTCTTCTAATCGGATCTTTTTTACACACAATATATGTTCAATAGACAAGGCATTTCAAATCATCACGGGTGACTCAGAACTTTAATGCTGGCTGGAGGTAGAGCCCAAGGAGTAGAGCACCTGCCTCCTGGGTTCAATCCTCAGTCCCACAAAAACCCTTAGGCTGAACTTTTGGCCACTATGAATCCCAAAAGAAAACTTGGTCTAAGCCAGGCTCTTGTGGCTCATGACTGTAATTCTAGCTACTCAGGAGACTGAGATCTGAGGATCAGAGTTCAAAGCCAGCGCAGGCAGAAAAGTCCATGAGACTCTTTCACCAATTAACCACCAGAAAATCAGAAGTGGTACTGTGGCTTACAGTGGTAGAGCACCAGCCTTGAGTAAAAAAGCTCAGAGACAGGGCTTAGGCCCTGAGAGTTCAAGCCTCACAAGAGACTGAAAAACAAAAAAGAAAAGCAAACTTGGTTTCTAAGAACAGGAATAGGACAGCCACTGGGTACACTTATCTTCAGCAATTGAAGGCTTTGGAATGAGAAACCCTATAATTTTCCTTTTAAAATATCTTTTCATTATATGATTAACTCTCTTCCCAATACATTTATAAATGCTTAAAAGAAGATATTCATTTTTAAGAGATTTTCAGACAATAAAAATTATCATTACACTCCTGGCAGTATGACTCAAAGAAGAGAACACAGATTTTACATGTGTATGAGCACAAGATGAAGATTCAGAAGACTCATCATGATTCAAAGCCGGATGTCACAACCATCAGCTATTTTAAAATGCTGGCCTTTCCCCAGTCTGCCTGGATTCTTCCTTGGTGTTTCTGTATTGAATTCAAGACCAGCACGCTGGCTATGTCCGGGATCTCGTCAGAAAAGCCATCTCTGACCAGCCTCAGACCTACTGAAGCCAATCTGCCTATCCTAGGTGACTGCATGCACACTGCAATCTGTGAAATACAACTTTGTTGACTGACAGATTTTCCTGCAAACCCATAGCCTGGGCTTGGAGACCTGAGGTGGGACTTGTGCTGACCATGCCTTTCTCACATCAGCTTTAGCATAAAAGTGCCCCGTGTGGGTGTGTTGCGTGCTTCTGGGTATGTTGCTAGGGACTTTTATTTAGCAGATTGAGCATGAAAGAATCTGTTTTTTCATTTTGTTCTTCCAGTGATTCTTAAAAACTGGTTGACTGAAATCCGTAAGTTCAAATGGGTCATTGACAGAATAAAATTGAAAAATTGTGTGAAACATGTAACAGAGTCTAGAGACACAAAATACTTCTCTTTTTCTACGAAAAACCTAAAACAAAGATCATCAGCAACAATGCCCTTTGTACCGCAATAAATTTGTTCATGCCAGATTCCATGCTACTAGCCTTAGGATAATGTCGAGTTTCATATTGAGAACGGAATTCAACAAGGGAATGAGTAAGAATCTTGAGGAATTCAAGAGGCACAGTCTGTTTGTTCTGCTTTTGTGCCGGTGCTGTTTGCATAGGAGATAATTTATTATTGTCTTCTAGCTACGCAGGGAGTCATGTGCTTGCGATGGTTCTTATGTTGCTGACAAGCTAGGCTGGCCCTGAATAAACAGTACTTCATCATCAACACAATCTAACTGTAGACACAGGTTGGCATTTTATCCCCCATCTGCCTTCTACCTGATAAATTACTGTTTTAGTTACATGTATACAAACACGATTTGTTAATCTGCTCAAATGTCTCCTAAATGTTTCCTCTCACCTGGAATTAAAATTGTATTTTCCATTCAACATGCTAAGGGTTTAGAAAGCAAAGAGACCCCTCCCCTTCCCTTTATCTTACCACCTCCTCCTCTGGGGAACAGCTTCTCTGCATGCATGAGTCCAACCTGTAACCACTGAGTGGAATTTAGAAAGATTTTTCTTTTTTAACTCACCATTGCAAATTGGATTGGACTGGCAAAAATATCAGACGAAGCTTACCACTTAGGGAAAATGGCAATCGCTCCATAGTGCTTTGCTACTCATGTTTCCAATAATCCAATCATCAAACATTTCAGTGGCCACAAGTCTTTCTTGCCTGAGGAATTCCTAGTGTTAGTGTAGGAAAGGTTGGAAATATGGGAAGAAAAGGCTTTGTTCTTTTCTGGCCCAAATTAAGATGTTGATTTCAAGAGCCCAAAGAAAAATGGATGATCAGGGCATGAAAACAGAAATTACTTGAACTAATGTATCAGGCAAAAGATGGAGACATGGTCAATCCATTGACGGCATTTGTAGTTGAAAACACACAGGAGAAAACAGTGGAAAATTTCATTCTCACAAAATCCTATTTTACTTCTTTCTTCACTGCACTGAAAAGTGCCATCTTTGAAGCGGCAGGTGGTGGCTTACACACTCTACCTGACGTGAATGTGCTGGTGTCACCCGAGAACACAGAAGTGCCTCGCTCACTTCCCCGTTTTCCATTTCCAGCTCCTCAGGTCCTTGGGATCCATACTCATAAAAAGCATTTCAGGGTGTCTTCATGAAAAGGAGAAGCTCACTGGGTGAAAGTGCTAAGCCAGAGTTTATTTTTTTAATAAAATGGGGTTCATTCAGAGAGGGAAGAGAGAAACATTTCTGGCTGCCTTTGCAGAAAGGGGAAGCTTCGAACTGTAGCCTTTATACCTTCGGAACCAGGGAAATATAGATGGTCAGGTAAGTCTAGCAACTGGGAGTCCTTAGATAACGATTCCGGGTGCGTAACGTAGGTAAGACCTGCCCTAAATCCAGGTAACTTCCTTCAAGACTTTTCTTTTGCCAAACCTGGCTTTTCTTCTTTCATTCTTCACTCACTCATGAAGAGTGCCAAGATTTTTTTTTTTACCATTTCTTTAATAAAAGCTGATTTAGATAGCTACTCTTTTAATCTTCTAATCTTGTAATTTAGCTTTAAAAAGAAAGTGGGCTGAGTGGGAAGCTTATCTGCTTTCGCAGCTTGCCTCCTGATTTTAACTTCTGCATCTGGCCCTTTTGATATTTAAGAATAATAGTATTCCCTGTCTCCTCATCTATTTTGCCTCAATCTGAAGAATGTCTCTTAAACACCTGAGTACTTGATTTTATGTTTCTTTGGCAGTCTTGAAGTTTGAACTCAGGCAATCTACTATTAGAGCTACTCTGCCAGTCCCAGCTGAGTATAGTGAAATGAAAAATTCGCCGGGCACGGTGGCACATGTCTGTAATCCTACTCTGTAGGAAGCTGAGATCTGAGGATCCAAGCTTACCAGCCCCAGCAAGAAAGTCTGAAACACTCTTAGCTCCAATTAACTACCTCAAAAAGCAGGAAGTAGAGCTCTACCTCAAGTGGTAGAGCGCTAGCCTTGAGCAAACAAGAGCTCAGGCCCTGAGTTCAAGCCCCCAGACCAGCACAAAAAGAAAAAGAAACAGGCATTCCTATTTCACCATTCTGATATGCTCACTGTCTTCTCAGCACCATCCTTCCGCATTCTCAAAGGAACCAATCCGTTCCAGGTTTCCAAGTCCAACAAGCACCCGACTGTGCTAGTGAACTGCCTTTACTTGCCTTACATCTCCTGGGTTTCTCCTAACTCATTGGCCACTCAGTCATCTTTGTGGATTGCTCTTTCTTACTGCTCCACTAAATACTCATCAGACTCATTTCTCAGCCTGTTTCTCTTCTCTCTTTACAGGCCTTGGGGATCTTATCCAATCACATGGCTTAAAATCCTTCCACCAACCAGTGGCCCGGATTCTCTCCACCTGGGTTCTCTCCAAGTCTAGCCACAGTCTAGCCACAGTGACATCTCCATGTAAATATCTAACCAGCTTCTCAAATACAGCTGGTTCTATAGAGTATCATTAAATGGCACCACCACCCACAGTTACTCAGGCCAGTTGAATTAACTGCTGATCATTAGGAATTACGTTTTTCCATTCACTCCTTACCTAATCCATCAGCAAATCCTATTAACTTTGTCTTTCAAACACACTTCAAATCAAAGCCCATCTCTCCTTTCAGCCTCCACTGTGGTCCTAGCCCCACCTACCTTTATCTCTGGCCAGAACTGAGTGGCAGCTTCTCCCCAGGCCTGAGGGTGAACTCCCAAGATCAGTTCTCCATCCAATATCAAGGGAGACTTTTAAAAAAAAATGTAAGTTGAATAATGACACTCTCTTACTCATTTGAAGTTGCTCCAAGAAATAATAGTAATAATAAATGTATTTATATATAATGATACCTAATATTGTTTTACTTTCCTTAACTAGGAGGAGAAATACTTAGCATTCATGAGAATAAGCGTTTGAATAAACCAATGAGAAAAAAGTAGACCCAACAAGATAGGAGATAGCACTTAGAAAACACAGAAGACAATTTACAGTTGGAAAGCGCAAACAGCTAATAAGTAACTGGAATCATTCATCAAAAAAATTCTATAAAATACAATTTTCGCTTTTTTCTTAGCACTGGTAAATATTTCCAAATAGGCACTCTCATACGTATTTCTAGAAATCTTTCTAAAGAAATAATTGATACAAAGTGTATGGACAAAGCCATTAGTGGGATTATCACTTTCATAACTGAAACCTGGAAATAAGAATCCATCTGTCCAACAACCGGGCAAGGCTGGGGTTGAGAGAGGCCGGGCATTCACAGCTAAGAGCCATTACTCCCAACATGCAAGTCCAGGCTTGTTCAATGATTTTCGGAGGACAGAGAGCCTCAGAAACAGAGCTCACCGATCCATAACTATGTGGTAAGCACAGAGATGGTGTGGATTGCTGAGTTACCCAAATTTAAGAGTACAGTTTGACATTTATACTCTGCATGGATTTATTTCTAGACTGAGGGTTATTTTTAATATCAAGAGTAAGGAAAGTGTTGATGTTTGAATACTAATGCTCTGACTGAAGTCTTTATGATTTATGCTGAGGTTTGTATACTAATGCTTTGACTGAAGCCTTTATGATTTATGCTACCAAAATTCTGTTATGATGTTTAAAATATTCAGCAATAATAAAGTCTGATAATTTTGACAGGACAATGATTTATGAGAGCACAAAATGCATAAATTAAGAGATTGTATTTATTCTGTGTTTCATATATTCTTTAATTGGCAAGCAAAGATATTTTCCACTTTTGGCCTGAGACATCTTTTTTTTTTTTTTTTTTTAAATAAGATGGTGAGGATATCTTAGTTGTCAAAAAAACAAAAAACATCACTGGGTCTATAAAAATCATGTTACACATTGTATTTTGAAAATAGAGTTAGGGCATATTTTGATTCCTTATAGCTAGAGTTTTTGTGAAAATTAAAGATGCTATAATATATAAATTAATGTGTCATACACAATACACAAATATAATTTTATTTATTCATTCATTGTTTTAAAGCAGTAACTAGTTGTGTTGACTTGAATCACTATAATGTTGCCTAACGAGTAACATGATTAGCATTACTGCTATGTTAAGCATACAGGTGCATGAAGCTATTCTGGTTTACATGATTTACATCACAAATTAATCCCTGTTAAGTCCATAACACTATCTCTGTACTGCACTTAGGAAATGGAATCATCCGGAGGTTGAGTGCTAATATCCCACAGCTCATAGGCATGAGAAATGGAACACCAACTCAAGGAAGCTTTTCATTATCTTTAAGTAGTTGTACAGAGGGGTTTCAATTCATGTTGAACTGATCAATGTCACCCCTTCCATGGTTCATGATATTTAGTGTGCATATGTGAAAATGGGCTCAGGTAACTGGAGACAGTAGACGGTGCTGGGAGAGAAGGAGTCAAACGATGGAAGAAGTGACATTGATTTGAGGCCATGTTGAACTCTTATGTTATCCAAAAGCAAGGCCATTCTTCAAGACTAAAAATACTACTTATTCAGCTTCTAATTTAGCTGTTTTTTCTTTTTTTTTTTTTTTTTTTCGTCCATGATGGGGCCTGAACCCTGGGCCTGGGCGCTGTCCCTCAGCTCTTCAGCTCAAGCTAGCGCTCTACCACTTGAGCCACAGCACCACTTCCAGCTTTTTTCTATTTGCTTATGTGGTGCTGAGGAATCGAACCCAGGGCCTCATACATGCAAGGCAAGCACTCTACCACTGAGCCACCTTCCCAGCCCCTATCTCTTATTTTTGAAATATGTAGTAGAATTTGGACCACAGTCTAACCATCAAATAAAAATAATAGTAATAACTTTTTTCCATAACTCTGTGTAGATGTAAAAAAAAAAAAAATCCCTGTTGGCTAATTTTGAGTCCTGACCCTGAACACTCCTGGCTTGATTTATTTTCCTTTGTAAAAATAAGTCAACTGGTTTGAAGACAATGTCAAGAAGGTGGGAGACCTACCTTCGGCTCTGGCTTCCCCTTCCTGATGGATGGAGACCACCAGGCAAGTCTCCAGAATGCCTGTAGCCCATGGACAACTCCCATTCCAATGCGGCTAAGCTGTGTCAATATTAACCTGCCCAAATGAAGATCAGACTGCCTCCTTTGTTCCTCTCGCTCCTCACATGGGGAGCACAATATGGCTCTTGTCAGAGGTGCTTTATCATTTGGGCTCAAGGAAACTGTCAGTTCGGGATTCGTTCTTCATGGGCAGATATCCCGATGGGTCTAATGAGGCCTTTCTGCTGACAACTCATTTGCTAAAAATACCCAACCATTACCAAGTTCAAATGGGGAATATGGGTGTGTCTCTTTTGTGCTCAGCCCAAGCAATGTCTGGAATTCATTGTTTCTGAAGTTAAAATAAATCTATCCATCAAGATCCACACCTGTCACCGCCTGTCCATGTGTCCTTGCTTTGGATGTACTTGCTCATGGATAAACTTTATGGCATCCCTAAATTGGAATCTAATAGGGTAAACACCAATCTTGGAGCACACATGCAGAGCCAACAGTTGTGTGTGCCATTTGTTGCAATCGAAGCTAATTACCAGACACCCCCCTCCTGAAGACAGATAACTCTGGCGTGTGTGGTTTCAATTTTCTGTGGAGAAGTCTTGTATAGGAGGGGTCTGAGGAGATCTTTTTCAGGTAAGGACTGTTGGGGTACTTCTCTTGGCCCCAAGATATAGGAACATAAATTCTCACTGGCCTTGCATGAGGAAACGTAGAGAATTCTTGCAGAAACCTGTGAAGAGCTGGGGGAAGGGGGTGGTTGCTGAGTGTGTGGGTGCCAGCTGCCTCTCCATCTTCTTCTGGCTTTACCCACTTCACTGCAGCCAAGGGACATCTTCCAGAGGGGGAAAGAGGTATCTCTGGAGTCACAGATTGGGTGTCAGTTTATTTCTTTTTGGTTGTGTGAGAACCCTGGAGAGAGATCTCTGGCTGTTCTTACTGCCCTTGCATGCCTGGCCCTGAGATTTAAAAAAAACTGAGGCAAAGGGCTGGGAAGGTGGCTCAGTGGTAGAGTGCTTGCCTCGCATGCATAAAGCCCTGGGTTCCATATACACAGACAAAGCTGGACGTGGCGCTGTGTTTCAAGTCTAGAGTGCTAGCCTTGAGCCAAAGTAGCTCAATGACAGTGCCCAGACCCAGAGTTCAAGCCTCAGGACTGGCGACAAAACAAAACAAAACACCTGCGGTAGACAGGAAAGATCACAAACCGCATATGCAGCATCATTATGATGGACAGTGGGATAAGAATGACATCCTAAAAGAAGGGAGTGGAGCAGGTAGCCCCAGAGGTGGGTACATAGATGTCAAGTACGAAGTTTTCTCTTTCATTCTGTCTTTGCCTCTGTCTCTCCTCTGTCACTGTTGCTATTTGTGTGTGTTTCTCTCTCTGTTTGTCTCTCTCTTTCACACACACACACACACACATACATACTATAATTTGTCAAATCCCCATTTTATTTCCAGCCAGCCAGGCCTACTCACAAGGAGAATCATGGTTCTTGGAAGATACTCTCATTTTTTCCAGGCTATTTTAGGCCCTCACTTAAAAGGGTATTATAAAGAGGAGTGACAACACATCTATGAAAGCGTCAAGCCTAGAAAATGAAGCATATGCTTAATCAATTAAAATTACAGGTCATAATCAGACATAAAAAAGGGTAAAGTTTTGTTTTTCTTCTTTCCAGTCATTCTAAGGGACCGCCTGCGGCCTCCCGACACCTTCTGAAGCTCCCATCTCCACCACCACCTGAAATGTCTGTGGCTCGTGATTTGTGATGCAGGACGGATGAGCTACTGCATGTGCCTTCAAGGCAGAGAGTCCTGGGGCTCACTCTGACAGAACAACAGTACTATTTACTAGATATTTTAAACAAGAGTTATTTATAGAAGGGCTGTAAGCAAGCCAAATCCAGAAAACCAAATCTAAATTCATAACAAGTGAACGGATGCATCATCTCTACGAGCAAGCTCTCACTGCCCAGGCCCTGGGCTGAGGGCTGGTGACTCTGGGCTCCAGGGGCTGGGTATGGAGGAGAATTCCTGGCTTCTAACCACAGGTGCCAGTGGCAACCCTTCTTCCCCACTGGTGATATCCACTGAATCCAGGCATTGTCAAACATGCAGTTAAGAGCCACTGAGTAAGAGGAGAGTCGTGTGAACTTAAAAGACAAGTCATACACACTTTTACGGGCATTTAACTACACAGAGTAAGACACATGGTTAATTCTGCCTGGATTGAGGATGAGGACGGCTATAAAAATAAACCATGAAATAAACCGTGAAAACTATGTGCTAGCTGACCAAATATTTCCTTTTCTAAACTGGCAAACATACAAGATCTTTATCAATTGTCTTTTAGTTTAGATTGGTGAGCCTACAAATTACTAAATGGAAATTGAATTCTCTTAAAGAAGGTAGCTTGATGGTTTTAAAGACAAAAAGAGACAGGATTATTATTTTTTTTTCATAAAACATCCACTTCCTACTTTGGAGACATGAAGTTTACATAAGTATTTTTTTTTCTTTCTAGCCAAGTTTTATGATTCCAAATCAGTTATGGGTAAACAGAACAATTTTTTAAACACTATGATTATTCTGTGTGTGTGTCCTTGTCTGATGCAGAACTTGGCCTGGGCTCCGTCCCGCAGCCTTATTTGGCTCAAGGCTGACACTCTACGGCTTGCACCACAGCTCTGCTTTTGGCTTTTTGTTGGTCAAGTAGAATAAGAATCTCACAGACTTTCCTGCCGAGGCTGGCTTCCAACCGTCATCCTCAGAGACTGGGCCTTGGAAGCAGCTGGAATTCATAGGCATGGGCCTGCGGCATCCAGTTCTTAAACACTAAATTCTGTATTCAGGGTTTCTGAAAATATATAAACCTATTTCTTAACCCCAGGTAACCTAAAATGTGGCAAATCTTTGAGGGAATCACCAAATACCACAGAGCCCTTGGGAAGTTCAAGTGCTTAGTGAATAGATATCTTAGGCTATGTAGAGAGAGATGAACCAAAACCCATTTTCTGGGTCTTAGTTATCTTAGCCCGTGTATCTTTATCACTGATTTTCAGCCCTGGCCAAATTTTGCAATAGCCCAGTGAGCTGCTAAAAACAAAAACCAAACACTAAAAACTCCCAAGAACAATAACAACAACAAAAAACCAAGCACTCAGAGCCCAGAGATTTATATTAAAATAGTTAAAAAGCCACCTGGAAAACTAATGACTCATGCCTGGAGGAGGCTGAGACTGGGAGGAGTGCTATTTGAGGTCAGCCTGGGCAGGTCAGCTTGGTCTCAGGCAAGACTCCATTTCCACAGAAAAAACTGGGCGTAGTGGTGGTGGTGGTGGTGGTGGTGTGTGGTGGTGGTGGTGGTGGTGGTGGTGGTGGTGGTGGTGGTGGTGGTGGTGGTGGTGGTGGTGGTGGTGGTGGTGGTGGTGTGTGTGTGTGTGTGTGTGTGTGTGTGTGTGTGTGTGTGTGTGTGTGAGTGTAGGCCTGTTATCCCAGTTACACCAAGAAGTGTGAATAGGTGAAATAAAAATCTAGGATCAACTGAGCAAAAAAGCAGGATTCAAAAGCAATCAGAGCCAAAAGGGTTAGAGGTAAGACTTAAGCAGTAAAGTGTTTTCCTTGTAGGTACCAAGTCCTGAGGTAAAATCCCAGGACTGCAATAACTAATATATGATATAATGTGAAGTCTAGGAATTAGTCTATTTTCCAGAATTGCTTTTGTTGCTCTTAAGTACAGGAAGAGTTAAGGCATATTTTCAACTTGGGTTGTCTAGACAGTTTTGATATTGGGTTATTTTTTTTTGTCCATTGTGGGGCTTGAACTCAGGGCCTGGGCATTGTCCCTGAGCTCTTCTGCTCAAAGCTAGTGCTCTACCACTTTAGCCATAGCACCATTTCCAGCTTTCTGGTAGTTAATTGTTAAGAGTCTCATGGACTTTCTTGCCGGGGCTGGCTTTGAACTGTGATCCTCAGATCTCAGCCTCCTGAGTAGCTAGAATTACTGGTGTGAATCACCAGCATCTGGCCGGTTCACTTTTAAAAGTATTTCTGTACCCCCTAAAGGAACTGCTAATAAAATAGTGTGTTTTGTGTGTATGTGTGTGTGTATGTGTGTGTGTGTTTCTAAATAGCCAGGCACTGAAGGCTCATGCCTATAATCCTAGTCACTCAGGAGACTGAGGACTGAGGATCACAGTTCAAAACTTGTCTGGACATAAAAGTCCATGAGACTCCTATCTCTAACTACCAAAAGAGCCAGACTTGAAGCTGTGGCTCAAGTGGTAGGTACAGTGCTATATTTAAGCCAAAAAAAGCTCAGGGATTGTGCCCAGGTCCTGAGTTCAAGCCCTAGGATCAGGACACACACACATGCTCACACCCTCACACATAGATCCTCCTCTGATTATAGTTTTATTAATACAGAGTAAAAACGTAGAAACGTGAGCAACAATCTATATACTCATACCCTCGTGTCTATAGCTGTATCAGTATGACCTGAGAACACATTTTCACTGAGAGCAATGTTTCCTTTCATTCTGTTGAGTCTTTCCCAAGAAGTAATCTTAAAAATAACCACCAAACGTATTCCTGTTTCATCAGTTTGTTTGAAATTGTGTGATTTATATGAACTAGTCTGAACAGGTTTGGGAGCAAATGCAGCTGATGGTTGGTAAACGCTGATTTTGTTTGCAGGGTGTGCTCACACCTACACACTCATAGCTCGCTGGGAGCACCTAGCGGAGGTCATCCATCAGACTGCTCCACCCAGTGGAGAATGTGTTCTTCTGCGCCCATTAGTTAGGGGAAGATCAATGAAGAGAGTCACTGTCAGAAGCAAGAAGCGCGCCCCTACCGGCTAGAATAAGGATTTGCAATCACAAGGTAAGTTAATTAAATTAAATTAATGAAACTAAGCTTCTCTAATTTTACTATATGTCAACAAGGTGCTAGATAAAATGCTGATTCAATACGTTAGGGAGAAGACTGAGACTACCCTTTTTACAAGCTCCCAGATGATGGCTTTGTTCCAGGCTGTCCATAAGAGAGTAACCAAACACCATGAAGTCATAAAAAAAAAAAAAAAAAAAAAAAAGGAAAGGCTCCATTATGATACAAAGGCCACAGAAGCAGGGTGCTGGCGGCTCAGCCCTGTAATTGCTGGCTACTCAGGTGGCTGAGATCCGAGGATCATGATTTGACATCAGCACCCTCCCGCCAACAAAATACAACTAACCAGCAAAAAAGCCAGAGGTGGAGATGTGGCTCAAGTGGTAGAGTGGCAGCCTTGAGCAAAAGCTAAAGGAGAACAACTTGGCCTTGATCCAGTCCTGGCTTAAGATTCAGTACTGTGCGTGAGCGCACGTGTGCACGCACACACACACACACACACACACACACACACACACACACACACATGCACGCACACACACAATAACAGAGCTGATATTAGCCATGAATCTCCAAGGAATCAGTGAATATTCCTAACACCACAGGGAGTCATAGATGAATCTCTTGGAGTACTAGATCCTCATGATGTTAAGGAGATGATTTCAAATTGAGAATATGCTGACAGAACAGGGACTTGTAAATGGCAGTTGGCTAGTCACCATAGCAAACCTCTTCTGCTTATGGGATAGGAGTCACAAACACACATACACTCCCATCCCCAGCAATTATTCAGTCTCCAGAGACATATGTCATAGGGAATTGCACTTAGACATACCTGATGGGGAAAGGACAGTCTCTCTTTGTCTAGCATGGTCTACATAGATCTGTCAGGACACCTACCTCTTGGGCCTGCTCACACACACCTGGCATGTGTGTATGTGTGTGTGTGCGTACACACGCATGCCAGTATCGGGGCTTACACTCTCAGCCCCACACTCCTGCTTATTATTAGCTTTCGCCACTTAAGGTTTGAGCTCTACCACTTGAGCCACATCTCCATTTCCAGCTTTTTTCTGGTTTATTGGAGATAAGGGTCTCATAGATTTGTCTGCCTGGGCTGGTTTCAAACTGTGATCCTCTGTCCTCAGCCTCCTGAGGTCTTGATTTTTAAAATATATTTTTATTGCAAACATACTGAACAGAGAGGTTACAGTTACATGAGTAAGGTAATGAGTATCTTTCCTATCGAGCATGAGGTCATGATTTTTTGTTTTTGTTTTTTGTGTCCAGTTGTGGGGCTTGAACTCTGGGCCTGGGCGCTGTCCCTCAGCTCTTCAGTTCAAGGCTAGCGCTCTACCACTTGAGCCACAGCGCCACTTCTGGCTGTTTTCTTTTTGCTTATGTGGTGCTGAGGAATTGAACCCAGGGCCTCATGCATGCAAGGCAAGCACTCTACCACTGAGCCACCTTCCCAGCCCCGAGGTCATGATTTTTTATGTGAGTTTTATTTCTCCCTAGTTGGTTGTCTTCTGCTTAACTCTAACTTGAGAATCAAGCACCTGCTAACTTTTTCTTACTTCTTTGTTTTTTTTCTTTTTTTGATCATAGGGCTTGAACTCAGGGCTTGGGCACTATCTCTGAGCCTTTCTGCTCAAGACTAGTACTCTACCGCTTTTAGCCAGACTTCCTAGTTTTCTGGTGATAAAAGTTTCACATTGGCTTCAAACGGTGCTCCTCAGATCTCAGCTTCCTGAGTAGCTAGGATGACAGTCACCAGTGCTCAGCTATGTTCTTACTTCCTGTGCAGCTACAAAGACAAAGCTTGTCAGGCCCAGTTAAATAGAGAATGAATAGTGTCCGGGCTGGGTGGTTTGTCTCTGTCTGGTTTTTCCTGGGGCTTGAGACCATCACATTAGTGATTTGAGATGCATCCGTTGTGGCTGGGGCTGGTTCCCACACATCTCTTGCAGACAGCTCCGTCTGAGATGGATGGAATCACACAGAAGTGACCGCTGAACCTGGAGCCACGAGTCACGATTTAGAAAACCTTCATCTGTCTGTAGTCATCTATCTCCCTGATTGTCCTTAATTATTCTTAACTCCTGTTTTGCTGTTATTCTAAAAGATAACCCATTTGCCAATCTGCCCACACCATGAGGACAAGTCTGCATCGGAACAATTTTCTCTTTTCAAAGATTTCTCCTGAACACGCTATTTACTCCTACTCATTAACTTACTAAGCAGAAATGTTTCAGATGTGACTACAAAACGAGACACATAAGTCAAACGTGTTCCTCAGTTGGGAGGTGTAGTTTTTCCTCTTAGTCTGGAAAAATCCAGGTTAGGACATGGTTGCTACTGCTGAAGCACAATGTCCCTTCTAAAACATCCCTCCAAGCCCTGCCCATCTTTCTCTCTCTTGGCTGCTTCCTCCTCTTGGAGTTACATCTTTTATTTTATTTTATTTTTTATTATTATCTTTAGATAGTTGTACAAAGGCAGTTGCTATTTAACAAAGCAGTTAGTCGTGGGGCTTGAACTCTGGGCCTGGATGCTATCCTTCAGCTCTTCAGCTCAAGGCTAGCACTCTACCACTTGAGCCACAGTGCCACTTTTGGTTTTCTGGTGGTTTATTGGAGGTAAGAGTCTCATGGACTTTCCTGCCCAGGCTGGCTTTGAACCTTGATCCTCAGATCTCAGCCTCCTGAGTAGCTAGGATTATAGGTGTGAGCCACTGGCACCTGGCTTGAATACAATATATCTTGATCAATGTCACCCTTCTAACGTTCTCACCCACCCCTCTCAACCTACCCGCCCCTTCCCTCATTCTTAATTTTGTATGATATACATTGGAGTCTTGTCTGTATTTTCCCTCTCTTCTCTTCATTCATTGACCTCTTTCCCCTTGACCCCACCCACCCCTTTTATTTGTCCACTTCCTGGTATTTTATATTGCTGAACTTTGCTTTTGTCTTTCTAAGGAATTACACATTTGAGAACTCCCTTGAATCTACATATTTCAGTTAATACATTTGTGTACACCTGCATACCACCCAATGTATTTACTTAGGAGTTTGGAAGTTACATCTTTTATCCTCTGTTTCCTCTAAGCTTCACGATCATGCCTTTTATAGTGTAACCTCTAACTTGGTGTGTGAATAATCCCCCAGTATCTCTAACTATTTAGCAAACAGAGCCCACGGTTTAGGTGATTTGTGTGCCCTCTTCTGACCAAGTTCAACAAAAATGATGGGAAATCAGCGGTCTTTCCAATTGGCTGGGTTACACACACTCTTTCAAGTTTTAAGGCAGATGCCTGACATGGCATGTAAGCAATCAGCCCTGGGTGTTTTAACCAATGAAGACTGGCCTTTCCACTGTGGCTGAGCTGATGAGACTCCTGGGTAGTTTCTGTGCTAGCCGGGCCCAGCCCTCTGCTTAGCTACAGAGCAAAGAAAGGCTCTACCGAAATAAGTCATGCTCTGCCCGACAACGATGTGGTCAACAAGAGACCGCACACCCCACAGTGGCGGAAAGGATGATGACTGCTGAAGAATTCCTGTCACCTGGTCATAGAGCAGTTGTTACACAGCGTCATCAGTAAATGCATTGCTCCTCTCCTGGTCGTGAAGATACACATGGAAACAAACCTACTACATGGATGGATGTAGAAAATTTCAGCTCACACAACAGTGTGCACAACGTAATACTGGATAATAGTAATAAATGACTAGGGCACAGCTTTGGGTACTTGCTATACTGTTGTTTTGTTATTAGAGTGTATACCTCTACTAAAAGTAAAAAGCAAAGTTTACTGTCAATAGTATTCCTTGTGATAATGTTTCAACAATCCCGTGGGTCTTGTGTCTGTGTGTCTGTTTTTGTATCTGTTTATCTTCTCTGTCTCCTTCTCTTTATTATCTCTCTCTGCCTCTGTGTCTGTCTCCCTCTCTGTCTGTCTGTCTTTCTCCACAAGGTCTCATTGTGCAGGTCAGCCTCATGTTGAACTAACCGTTCCCATGATTCAGCCCCTGTCCCCACAAGTGGTAGGATTCCAGGCATGGACCACCTCTCTGACTCATCGGAATCTCTTCTGATTACGAGAGGCCACGTGGAAGGCCTGAGTACACTGCTCAGGTAAGCACGTTACGACGCTTGCACAAGAGCAACATCACTTCGAGAGGCAGTCCTCGGGACGTGCACCTGTCATTAAGTGGCACGTGGCTTTATTTCTCGAGATAAAATTGAACTTCTTCTCTGCCATGTATATTTGTGCTTTTTTACCCCCAAACTTCTGACAATAGCTAGAGAACCTGACTAGCTGGGGAACAAGACCCATGCTTCTGCCTGCTGCGGGGGACTCCGCTTCTCAGTGCTCCTGCATCACTGATCTCAGCCCTGCCCAGTACATCCCTACTCACTCCCACCACACAAGAACACTGACTCAATATTTAAGAAGCCAGAAACAGCATCTTCTGGACTAAGGGATTAAAACTATACTGTTGAGCAACAGAGCTTGTTTCAACAAGATGGAAATCCACAACATTCTATGTCAACGATAGTGTGTCTTTGGAGTCTTCCTAAAACCACAGAGTCTGTATTTTCACAAGTAGATGAGGTAGAGTCTGAAGTGATTAAAATTCTTACAGTGTTCTAGTACCAAATGCAGGAGGACATTGTAGGGGCAGAGACTGGAAAGATCATAGTTCCAAGCCGGCCTGGGCAAAAACTTAGTGACACTCCATCTACACAAATAAAAGGCCATCCTTTTTGTAGCTCTATAAGTGACAAAAGCGGAAGTCCAAGGTTGCTCTGGCAAAAAGCACAAGACCCAGTTTGAAAAAAATGGTACAAAGAAAAAAAAAGGCTGGAGGTGTGGCTCAAGTGGCAGAGCATTTGCAGGCACAAGGCCCTGAGTTCAAAACCTGAAACAAAGGAAAAACTTCAAAGGAAGACTGTCTTTATACATATATTTTCAGAAATAATGTCAACACATGTTTCTCAAGATAGTAATGTTGGTGTGTGCTTAAAAACAACGACCTACAACCCATATATTTAAGAGAAAGTGGTCAAAATGTCATCTGATGGTACCTTATGCCATAGACAATTTCTGGTCTGGTACCTAAAGGAAAGGAAGTTCTAGTGTTAACCACTAGAAGGAAAACAAAGCCAACAGGAAGTAAAAAAGTTCTGAAGGATGGGTCGTCCATTTAGGATGCTGAAACAAAATGCTATAAAGTAGGTAGCCTACAAAGATCAGAAATTTATCACTTCCGGTTCTGGAACATAAGAAGTCAACGATCAAGGTACTGACAGGTTCTGTGTCTGATTAGGGCCCATTTCTGGTTCATAGGCTGCCATCTTTCCTCGGTGTCTTCACACAGTGGAAGGCAAGGGTGCTTCCCAGGCCTTTCATAAGGGCACCAATCTTGGTCATGAGGGTTCCATCCCAAGGGCCTCCGCCTACTAATTACTATGGGGATTCAGATTACAACGTATCACATGTCCCTCCCCAGCCTCAGTTGAGATGTTCTTCTTCAGCTCTTCAGTTGTTAAAACATTCACACCCACAGTAAGTAAGGTGAAAAGAAGCATTTCTTTTTCTTTTTTTCTGGTCCTAAGACTGGAACTCAGGGCTAGGCACTGTCCCTGAGCTTCTTTTGCTCAAGGCTAGTACTCTACCACTTGAGCCATATCACCACTTCTGGCTTTTTCTGAGTAGTTTATCAGAGGTAAGAGTTTCATGGACTTTCTTGCCCAGGCTGGTTTTGAACCACGATCCTCAAGTCTCAGCGACTTGAAGAGTTAGAATTATGTGAGCAATCAGCACCCACACAAGCATTTCTTTTACTGTGACTAGATTCCTGGGCTTTCTAGTATTTCATTCTGAGTATAGTAAAGGAATAACCATAGCGTCACCTACTGGTACAATATGTGTACTGAAAGCCCTATACCTTCCTATTCGCATGGACCAGTTGGTCTCCCCCTTTCCTCCCCCCCCCCCCGGCCCCGCCATGGGGCAGAGCACCCTTCTCTGGGGACAAGGAATGAGGTAGAAAATAGAGAGATTACTCCTATCTCCATTCTTACAGAGTTCAGCTGTCAGCAACAGCAGCCAAGAACTTTCCTGTGCATCCTTTCCTGGGGAGATAAAACTAAGAAATACACTCATGCATAGTCTTGCTATAAATAGACAGCTTGGTGTGTGTGTGTGTGTGTGTGTGTGTGTGTGTGTGTGTGTGTGTGTGTGTGTGTGTGTGTGTGTGTGTGTGTGTGTGTTTGCGCGCACACATGCGCATGCACTTTATGCCTTCTCTACCTTATTTAAAGGTAAGCATCTATAAATACACAGTCAGATGGATGACTATGGGAATTATTAAGCTTTGGCACTTGGTTGCTCCAGTCCTGCCCTTTCACGAGAGAAGTACAGATGAGCATTCAAAGCAAGCTCAATATTGAATTGCTAGCAGCATCTGACTCTTCCCTTAACATCAACAAAGGCAGAGTCTCATCTATACACTGCTCAGGGGCAGCCCACAAGGGTGTAGAGTTCAAGACCAAACAAAAAATATTCCAGATCCCATACTCTGCAATCCCATTAGTAGCAATCTACTTTAGCAACACAGCTTCAGGTACAAATTTGCATGCAATAATTCATACTCTACCAAATGAATCCCAGGCAAACAGAGTAATGCAAAAACATATTTCCTGCTGTCAAGAAAATTTCTGGCAAAATTAATCAACCATTCATCCATTCAGGCTCTTTGCATACCCTTTTGTCAAAGAGGGAATACTAAGAGATTTCTTTTCTCTTCCATGCACTCATTTCAATGAATTGAAGAATCCATCAAGCTTGAGTTGATTTATTGAACTGTCTCTTAGCTCAGCAGTACAACTACAGCAAATGAACTGATAACCAGAAGTGATTTGATTCAATAATATCTGATTTAGTTAACTCTTTATAATTCCATATTTAACTTATTCTTTAATTCCTAACATAGCACACATTTTTTGATAAAAGCTGCATACCTATGTGCATTATTTAGTGTTCTCATAACAGTGGCTTACAGCAAAGAGCTTCTAAAACTTTTTTAAAGAGAGTTTTAAAAATAAATTTAAAGCCAGGTGCTGGTAGCTCATGCCTATAGTCCTAGCTACTCAGGAGGCTGAGATCTAAGGATCACAACTTAGTGCCAGCCAACGCAGGAAAGTCCCTGAGACTCTAATCTTCAATTAACTACCAAAAAACAGGAAGTAAAGCAGTGGCTCAAGTGGTAGAGCGCTAGCCTTGAGCGAAAGAGCTCAGGGACAGCACCCAGGTCCTGAGACTGAACCCCAGGATTGCCCGCCCCCACAAACCCAAAAGACAAAAGCACCTATTTAAATTAAGTCATTTTTATTCTGAAAAATGATTTATATAAAAGCCTACAGCCATTTTCTAATGTAAACTGTTGGTTCTAGAGGTAAATGTTTAACATGAGTAATGTGTGAAGGGTCTCTTCAGTTTAAAGCCCCCGAAGACACACAGGCTACTCGTTTTTGTATTTATTTTAATCAATTTACTTAATCAATTTTAATCAATTAATTTAAATCATTCTACCAGGTAAGGGGAGGGGATTTAAGGCATCAACATTAGAAAGAAACCAAGTGGGCTGGTTAAACATGGGTTTTGGCACCCAAGCCTGTCCACCGGGCCCCACAGAGCCCATTTATCACGCATCAGCTTTGCATTTTTTCTTTGTAAAGATGTATGACCTTTGCCTATTAGATTTCATTAGCGGGGCCCCATACAAGGCCCCTCTGCACATGGCAGGAGAGAGAGCTCAGCATCCTGCCCTGAAGGACTTGCGGGAACTAGCTGATCTTCAATCTTTGTCCCTGCAAGGCACTTTTAACACCTGCCAACCACAGCACAATCATCAGAAAAACATTTAGAGATTTATCTTCGGGCTGGTAATTATAAGAGATAATTTGTTTGGAGTATGGATAAAGTTGGTCTAGCATAAACAAACTAGAGCCTCAAATTACACGATGAACATCATTAACTATTGATTTAACCACTGCGGGTCCATGATGAGCTCCTTGGTACTCTCCGAAAATGGCAGGATCCTAGAGGCCACCTTTAGCCCAAATTGTCATGAGAGGTGAGGATGGATGGCACTGAGTACTGGAGTTACCATGGTTTCCATTGTTTTCCTTCCATTGAACAGCCGACTGTAGGGAACCTGTCTAGAACTCTGTGCACGCGCACACACGCGCACGCACGCACACACACACACACACACACACACACACACACTAGATGGAGGAGAGGAGGAAATAGGAGTGAGCGCTAGTGGGTTTTGGGGTTTCTTTTGAGGATGATAGGTTCTAAACTAGATAGTGGTGCTAGCTGTGTGACTCTGTTATTATACTAAAACTACTGAATTGTAGTATGTTAGCAAAGGGTAAATTGTATACCATATGAGTTATGCTCTAATGAAGTTGCTAATAAGAAAAAATGTAGATTGTCTAATACTTTCATATTTTGTAATTCAAGATACTTCGCTCATGGAAGATTTTTAGAGAGATGAAGTCAAAGATATCATAGGTCATAGACCACCTTTTCCTTACAAATCCCTTTGGAAGTCTTAGAAAGACGTTATACAACTCACTCATCAGACTCCTGATCACCCTGTGAGCTGGGCAGAGCTGGTGTGGGAATCTTATTTTATGTTAGGGTCCTGACATGGATGAGCTTGACATCCGAATGCATAGATTCCTTCCCGGGTTCTACTATGACCGTTCCTGGTCTTTCACAAGGAAGACCAAGTCACAGAAATGAAGCAGAGTACTAAGCAACAAGAGGAAAGATCTCCTGGAAAAATAATATAGTAGAGGTAAGACACCAGACTGGAAGATACAAGTACAAGATTGCTGTTTAGATTCCAGGGGAATCCAACACAGCTCTGTCTTGATCTGGTTACCTGACAACTGTGAACAGTTACAACCTCAAGCTCTCACTTGAAGCCTGTGCTTGTACACTTCGTAAGTGGTCAATAAATAGCATGATTTATATTCTTTACTGCCATCATTAGTAAGGATGGGCCACCAAACTCCACTGAACCTATCCCAAATATAGGATATATAATATATGATATAATAGCTTATCAGAAATCCTTGGCATCCAATGATGCTTATTGAAATGAACTCCAAGAAATGGAAGCCTAAGGATTTATTTTACTTTTTGTGGTTTTTTTTTTTTTTCTGTTTTTCCTCTTTAGTCACTGTCTTTGATTTCTGCCTTTTGTCTTGTATGTAAGTTTATCTGATTTGGGGAGGGGAAGGAAAGCACAGAAATGGCGGGACAAAGGGTGAACCAATTCAGCATGATACTCTAGACATTATGTTGGAAATGAACTATACAGGATCAGGAGGGAAAAAACTAGAAGAAAATGACGGAGGGGTGACACTGTTCAAAAAAAATGTACTCATCACTTGACTTCTGCAACTGTAACCCCTCTGTACATCACCTTTACAATAAAAACAAATAAATAAATAAAAGAAGCTGTGATTACAAGTATAAAACAAAACAAAACAACAGCAACAAACAGAAATCCTTAGCACCTTGGCAACATGTTTTGTTGCTTAGAATATTTTTCTTTAACAAAAAAAAATGTATTTATAATGTAAGTTATATAAGCCCCCAGTGGATACAGGGCCGCCCTTCTAAAACACATAAATATTAATGCAACAAAATATATTAAAAGGTCATCTGGTTGATCTCTCCAAAACACACACACACAGAGTTCATTTCTAAGGAGAGAGTAAAAAAGCATTACAATAAAATTTCATTCATATGAACTTTGCCAATCAATTCAAATGATCTGTTGTCTAAACTTTATATTTATTGGTACCCGTACACTGTAAGAGGACTATCACTTGATTAAGAATGAATGAAAACACAATGCATTATGCATTTCAATACTTAAATTTGTAAGCAACCACTTGATAGAAATCTGTTTTAGCTAGTCATCAAGGTAGATAATGAAAATTCCTGTAGAAGCACGCATCTGTTAGGTGCTTCAAGGTTGGTTTGTTGGTTTGCTTGTTTTCAGTGCTGAGGACTGAATCCACAGCCTTCTAAGTATTAGTCACATGCTCTACCACTGAGCTACATCCCTGGCCCAATTCAAGTGTTTGTGTTTCTGATATTTAGAAAACTTATCTTTCATGGAAAAACAATCTCTAATTTATATTTCTTTCTCTGGCATTTATTTAAATTGGTAGGGTTTGAAATTGCTGCTTTTGGGGAGGGATAAAATGATGGAAGAGTTAATTTCAATTAAGATGAAGTATATACACAACTAGACATCTTAAACAGTACAATCATTTGAAGGCAAAAAAAGAAAATTAAAAAAAGAACTATTCTTTGGAATTATACTCAAAAATTTAAAATATAATCAATGTGTATGTTACAGTAATAATACATTTTCTAATTAATACAAACATGGCTGAGAAATTAATTTGTTTAGCCAATACTATTAGTTAGATTTTAGATCAAATAGTCTACCAGTAATATTTCTGAAATACCACAGGATCATCAGTCACTTTATTACATTTAGGGTCTCTCCCAAAGTTACCAAGAAAGGTTTTACACAAGCACAACAAGTAGGTAGTAAGTGCCCAAAAGAGTGCTAATAGAAAATAGGGCTAATAAATCCATGAACCAGAACAAAGTCTAGAAAGCATGGGTAGAGATGGAATATTTGGCAATATGATGTTTCAACCGTAGTTGGAAATGGGTGTTCTGGTCAGTAAATGGTATGAACATAATTGATACACATCTGAAGAAACTATGCTGAATTAAATTCCAGGTATGTTCAAGGTTCAAACATACAAAAAAATTAATGAATAAACTGAAGAAAATAAGGGAGGTTATATAATCCTATACCTGGATTGCTAAGAACACCAAAAACCCTTCAAGATCATGAAAGGAAAAAACATATTTAACTCAAAAATATAGAAACTGTGTTAATATATTATAAGTAAACTCAAAATTTAAGTGACAGACCTGACAGATCATCTGCAGTGTTTTTAACCATCAAGTATTGATCAGCATCACACAGAACCTTTTATTATGAAGGAATTGGGCACCAGTGGCTCATATCTATAATCCTAGCTACTCAGGAGTCTGGGATCTGAGGTTCAAAGCCAGCTCAGGCAGGAAAGTCTACGAGACTTTTATCTCCAATAAACTACTTCCTGGAAAGCTAGACATGGAGCTGTGGCTCTAGTAGTAAAGCACTAGTCTTGACCAAAAACATTCAAGGATAGCACCCTACCCCTGAGTTCAAGCCCTAGGACCAGCACTATGTATGTATGCTTGTGTATATACATGCATATATGTACATATGTGGACAAATATACACATAGGTGCATATTTACACATGTACCTATATATAGTAACACAAGAACAGAACCAAACAATTCAACTGAAAAGTCAACAAAAGATATAAATATGCAATCAAGAGAAGAATGAAAAAAATCACATGGTCAGTGAACATATAAAAAATTCAGTCTTCGGGCGGGGATGTAGCTCAGTGGCAAAGTACTTTCCTAGCAAGCACAATGTGCGGGGTTCCATCCCCAGTACCAAAAAGGAAAAGACCAAAAAAAAAAATCAGTTAAAAAAATCAGTCTTATGACTAAACAAGAAAAGACTGATTAAACAGTAACAAGACATAATCACTAGATACATAAGACTTTAAACACAGAAAATACCTAGAACTGCTAAGGGCTTAGAAAATCGTTCTCCCAAATATAGCTGTATGGGTAATCATACACCATTGATACTGAAATTAAATACAACGTATAAAGTCAAGGGTTTTGAGAAACTATTTTATAAGCAAAAGGAACACACTAAAAATATATGTGTAAGCCGGGCACCTGTAATTCTAGCTGCTCAAAAGGCTGAGAGCTAAGGATCCTGATTTGAAGCCAGCCCAGGCAGACAAATCCAGAGATTCTTACTTCCAATTAACTAACAAAACAACCACAAAAATCAAAAGTGGAAGTGTGGCTCAAGTGGGAAAGCACTAGCCTTGAGTAAAATCTAAGCAAGAGCTTAAGACCCTGAATTCAAGCCCCAGTACTGCCACAAAAACATATATTCGTGAACACATATATATTCATTAGGATTAGTAAACGGTATTGAAATAGTCTGTCTCCATAGAGGACCAGTGTTCATACTGGACAAAGTTTTGCCTGGCATATATATATATATATATATATATATATATATATATATATATATATATATGTATGTATGTATGTATATACATATATATTTACAAATTCCACAGTTCCACATGTATCTCATTTCCTCCTCTACCCGTATGCAGTTGTGTACATACAATGAACAATCTTTGTTCTCTTGGGAAAAAGTAGTTGAAGGTACATGGGTAAAAATTTTGAAAGAGGTTCTTTTACTCAAATGACAATTTTGTACCATTTTTCTTGAAACAAGCATGCATTATTTTTTGAACTCATTGTAAGACGGCTGACAAGGGAAAGTGAGGGGCTAATAAAAGCTCTGAGCCTGTCTTTGTTTTCTACTGGAAAGGGCCTGGATGCCGTTCTCAAGTCTGCCGAAGCACACGAACAGGCGAGAGTAGTCTGGGAGGGATGGAGCCGCCAGCCACTCATTTGTTAAACAGTCAGTTCCTTCCGAAGGAAACCAACGTCATTATCTACCCCGACAAGAAAATGTACCACAGATGCGTCTCCTATGCCAAGCTCAAGAGGCTGTGTTATTATCATCGTTTAATCAGTTGGCAAACACCCTTGTAAGATTTAAACAGTCTAAGGTCAAAGCAATACAGAGAGTTAAAGCCGAATCCTTCCAGAAGAGAGGGCAGACCACAGAACGCTTCCATTAGTGGGATGGCTATTAGGCCCCACTGGTGAATCCTAGAGATGGGGTTTTTGTCTACCCCCAGGGGCACTATCTGCTCCTGCCTTGAGTGCCCCTCCATAGCCACCTCCCACCTGTCCACTTGCGTACACGGTCTTCTTTGTTTCTGTACCAGTTTGGGGGCTTGGACTCACGGTCTTCTGTTCCTGCTCTCCACGTGGCTTTTTCACTTCAGCTGGTACTCTGTCACGTGAACCACAGCTCCACTTGTGGCTTTTTTTTTCTTAATGACTTACTGGAGATAAGAGTCTCACAGGCTGGCTTCGAACCTCAGCCCTCAGATCTCAGCCTCTTGCGCAGTCTGGGTTACTGGCACGAGCCACCAGCACTTGGTGCAGTCAGTCTTAAGCCAAAGCCAATCATCTCACTCCAGACCGTGGAGGTGGGGCGAGGTAGGGACTTGGTGAAACTGTAAATCGGGTTTACAAAGTCGTACTGCCCTCCGAGTTCCTCCAGGGTTCCCCCAAAACACACTACCAGCCTCTTTCCCTGCCGGATGTCACTCCTACCCCCGCTAGGAGCCCTTACTTGCTTACTTCTCCTTGGGAAAGAAGCCTTGATCTTCAAGTCTTTTTCCCCAGGGTACCTGTGGCTGTCAGCACACATTCACCACAGCGGAGTATCATGCATCCACCAGGGAGTTAGACCTATCTGTCTTGGGCTTCATTTGTACAGGATGCTGCCCACTATTCTGTGGCCTGGTGAGCCTTCTTAATTGGCTCCTCACAGCTGGGCCAGCCGTTGTTCTCTAGGAGGTCAGAGTTCAAGCCGCTGACATGGTCCACCAAATGGCCTTGCAATAACTGTCCATTCCTTGCATGCATGAGCCATATTTTGGTTTATATCTATACCATCTAGCAAAGAGGACAGGAAACAGGGGTAGGTTCTTACTGCTTTTATCTGGTGCCTTTTCTCTCCTGCTATTAACAGACTCTTCTCACCAGAGTTGTAAAGATGCGAGGCTGACCCAAGTTAGATTAAGCACAGCACCTCGTTGGGTTGTGCGTGAGCAGGTCTGGAGGCTGAGCTGTCACTGACATCTGGCGCAAGTGGCATTCTTATGGAACTGAGCCCGAAATCTGTGCGTTCTGATGCTCACTTTGGATAGAGGGAGTCTGAACAGAATTGGATCGGACTGGGGCTTACAGAACGTCTGTGCCAGGAAGATGGTGCACCCCAACTCCATGTGTGAAAGAAGCTTTGTAGCCCAAGCTATTTCTCACTATAGCCTATATGCCTCTTCATTTGGCTATCCTCTATCCATAATTTCTTAAATTATTTCCCTGAGTTCAGTGAATTTCTCTAAGGAATTATGGAACCCAACGAAGGCAGTGTTCATAGGAACCTCTGATTTGTAATTGGTTTGGCAGAGATGCACAGCTGATAATCTAGAGTTCCACTTGGTCACCTGAGAATTAAGGGGGTTTGTAGGGCTGGGTCAATGGGGACTGCACTAGCTCTAGGTCATGTCAGCCTGGAAGCAAAGGACAGTGAGTTCATACTGCAGAAAATGGAAGAAATGGCTTGGCGTGGAAAAGCAACAACACAAAAACACCACACATTTGGTAGGTGGAAATACCAAGTAAAGAAGAACACCAACTTCCCCACACCAGCATGTATGATGGCCCCATGAGTGTGGCTCCCTGTTAGAGCCACAGCTTGCAAGGGTTCAGGACGTGGCCTGGCACCAAGTGCGACACAGAAGACATGGAAACTCACTGTTACTTATTGAACTAGAGGAGGAGACAAATACGAAGACTGTAGAAAGACATGGTAAATGGTTAACAGAAGGCCCTTGATCTGCCCACTTGCCAAGCTCTTTTGGCTCTGTGTGTTACACCATCTAAATCCAGACCCACAACACACTCACAATGCGAAAGAAGATGAACTCGCTTTTCCCTCACCGAGAGCCTCATGTCCTGCACACTGCCAAACAGTCTGCATGGATATGAACAGCTGTTTTTTGCAAGAATGCTAGATATTCTTCATTGACATATGGCAGCAGCTCCCTGGGGAGTTTGCGTGTGTGGGTGAACACATGCACACACATGCACATACATGCACACACACCTTACAAGGGTCTATAACAATGATGTTCATTAACAAAGTGATTGAACTCTTGTCTCCAAAGAAAGCCTTGGCATTAACAGCACATGTGTCTGTACTATGTCTATGTTCCATGAGAGCATAGACGCTATTGTGCGTAGTTGCTAGGACTGCAAAGAGTTACTATTTTACATCTCATGTTTATGCAGAGTAAGAGATAATTACATTTGTCACAGTCAGATCATAAAATGATGGTTGTAAATACTTTTGTTTTTTAGTTGGCACAGGGGCTTGAACTCAAGGCCTCATGCTCAGATCTACACCTCTTCCACTTCTGGATTTTTGCTGGCTAATTGGAGAGAATAGTCTCATGGAGTTGTCTGTTGGGGCTAGCTTGCTTACAACCTCGGCTCTCAGCTGCCTTAGGAACTAGGCTTACAGACAGGAGCCACCAGCACCCGAGTAAATGTTCAATGTTTGTATTTGGGTTGCCTGAATTATCACATTTGGAAAAAAATCTTTCATAGAAAATATGACTAGAAAATCTTATTGGTGAGGCCTGAGTATATAATCTTGGGTGGATGGTTGCTGTGGTAAAGAGAATATAAGGATCTCCAGATCTTCTCTTTTCTTCTTTTTGTCAAACTTTACAAAGCAGAAAGCTAGTAGGGGTTGTTTAAAGTAGTAGACTTAGCTTAAATGTGAACTATCTAATATGGAACTCAAGAAAAGTCACCGCATCACTTACTTACGTCCATTGAAATTTCTTTTCCCCTAGACAAGTAGAAGTGTTAAATTATTTGTTCATGAAATCACGTACTTTTATGAAAGAAAATTTGAATGTCAGGTTTGAGATAGGCCTTGAAGCTATTGGTTCAATCACTGACTTAATACTTAACTTTTCTTCACCCTCACTCTGACAAGTGGTCATGAAACTGGGCTCGAAACAGTTCCTCATATAGAACACCTTGGACCACCATCCTTGAATAGGATATTAGAAGCTATTTTCTTGGATAGAGGCTACATTGTGTTCTTTCTCCACTGACTTTGAGTCTCTTAGATAGAAGGTAGATAATGAATATTCTCACTCACAGGGAATATTTGAGCACCTCCAACATGGTTCTGCTCTATGCATTATTATATTGGTTGGTTGCTTTATCAAATGATCACTTTAGATGTTAATATTACTTTTACTCTACAGTTAATATTAATATTACTTTTAATCTACATATGTGGGAAACTGAGGCACAGAGGAGTTAAGTAACATTCTAGGAACACATACTTTAAAAGTAATGGATGTGGGAATTATCAGGCATATGGACTCCTGAGCCCCAAACTGGGGTAACCCAATATCTGACAGCACGCAAAAATGTCATTGGTCTCTCTGTGATACTTCCAGTAGACAAAGATAATTTCTTTGAACATCATCTAGTGATGAGATATTAAATAACCAGTCCAATGCTTAAGGAAGTATTTCTTTTAAAAGATACATTTTAAGACATTTTTTCTTCTGCAAAACCTACAAAACCATATTAGAACCAAGATCCATCTGCGGGTTTGAACCTGTTCTCTTTTCTGTCATAAAATAAGGAAGACTCCTGTTGTCCAATGTGAGTAACAGGGGTTGGTGCATTTTGAAAACTGACCCCCATGACTTCCCTGCGTACCTCTTCCCAGACAGGATGGTTCAAACAAAGGGGACGGGAGGGACGGGGTAGACAACTTCTGAAAAGTTGCCTAAATGATTCCAGACCCAGGGTCTGAAAATGATGGACCTAATGACATCCATGTTTCAGATTGCAAATCTGTAAAAAGACACACGGCCAGTAAGAGGCAAAAGGCAGGACTGGAACTCAGGTGTTGTGATGACAGTCCAGAACTGTTACCAACACACATTCTTGCCAGTCTCTCTTCTTTATGCCTAATCCTTAAAAAGTAGACTGTGTCAGATGTAGGTTACGCATGCCTACAATCCCACCATTCAGGACGACAATCATGAGTTCAAGACTACCTTAGACTACATAGACAACACCTGTCTAAAAGCCACTGATGGCCAATTTTCAGCACCCGCTGATCCCACCAAAGTACACCAGGGTGACAGGCCCGTCTCCAAGACCTTAACACAGCCCCTTCCTGCTTTCCCTCTTACTCATGAATAAAATACCCCAGGACATCTGGGAGCCAGGGGTTCACATGTGTAATCTTAACCTATTCAGGAGGCTGAGATCGGAGGATCTTGGTTCAAAGTCAGACTGGGCAGGGCAGTCTGTGAGACTCTTTAATCAAGCAGCAAAAAGCTGGAAGTAAAGCTGTGGCTCAAGTGGTAGAGTGGTAGCTCAGGGACAGCACCTACACCCTAAGTTCAAGCCCCAGGATTCACACACACACACACACATTACATATATACAACATGTAGACATATACAGACACACATATATACATATGTATATATACATATAAATTATATATATATATTCCTGAGCATTCCAACTTAATTCCATATACAAATCAACTATCTACCACAGACTTTAGTTAGGTATATAGCTAGCATGAGCATCCTCCTCCTCCCCCACCCCCTGCTGGGTCGTAAGACTTGAACCTGGGGCCTGGGCACTGTCCCTAAGCTTTTTTGCTCAAAGCTAGCACCCTACTCCTTTAAACTTCACATCCAGTTTTTGAGTAGTTCATTGGAAATAACAGTCTCTCGGGGACTTTTCTGCTCAGGCTGGCTTCAAACCACGGTCCTCAGATCTCAGTCTCCTGAGTATCTAGGATTACAGGCATGAGCCACCGGTGCCCAGCATGAGCATCATTTAAAAAATACAAACACCTTTTTCCCATAGGTGATTCTAACATTAATTCAAGCTCTTGATGAGTTTTGCAGATCAGTCATCTGTCTTTTTTTTTTTTTTTAAACTTTAGACTCTTGTATAGCTACTTGATAGTTTATGTACTTGCTTTCCATTTGGCCAATGGCATGGGGCCTTTAAATGCATCATCCTGGTCTTAAAATTCTGTTGAAGATGTACATCTTGCCTCCTTTCTGTTTTTTCATGTCATTGCTCAAGTAACTTTTAAAGTCACCTTGCTTTGTTAAACAGATATCTATTGAAGATTCTTGGTGCTCCCCAATCCGGATTTATTTTTCTTCAAGGCATTCTGTAGAGCTTGAAACCATGCCGTGCGTCTGTTTATATGTTTGCCATCTATGTCTCCTGCCACCAGCCGAGGGCTGCATTCAGAGGGCGTGGGCTGTGTTGTATTTGTACTGTATCCTTAATGCCCAGCAAATTCATCTTGCCCAGGGCAAGATGCTGATAGATACTGAATAGCTAAATAAATGAATGAATGAGTGAGTGGATACGCGAATGGGTGGAATGGATGGAGTAGATGGAGTGGATGGATGGATGTTTATGGATGGATGGATGGATGGATGTTTAAGGAAGTACTATGCACCAGGCTCTGGATAGCAAACGTATTACTATCCTTTCCCCCAGAGGATTTGTAATCCTAATGCAGCTAAGCATAAAGGATGCTAGATTGTCTCAAGGATATGTGGACCAAATGTTTGAAAACAGAGGGGAGGAACAAAGACACCTGCCCGTCTTGATTTCTCTTACGGCCCTCCCGTCTCCTGTAATCTACACGAAAAACCCATCCTCACCTCCTGGATCACAGAGGAACTGTGAGCTCGGGGTGGCGGGGCCCTGACTGCCCTCCTCCTTGGACAGATAGCCCCCCGGGAGCAGAGGCCCGTGCACCCCCGCCAGATGGCAGTGAGCCCGGGTTCTCCACTAACACTTGCACCTATGCGCAAGCAAGCGCTGGCTGCTCACGCTGAAGCCGGGGAACAGCTGCACTCATAGTCAACCCCTGCGTTTTTCAAAATCTCATTAGATATGGAATGCTGTCGGCCAAGCTGTGACCTGAGGGCACTGAGACCTGAGGGCTCCAGGGAAAACTCCTAGACTCTCCAAAACAGAGAGGAAGAGGGGGAAACGGGGCTATTTCTTAAATGCGGGAAATAGAGGATCCACTTAAATCTTGCACACATCTGTCATGGAAACAGAACGGATGCTCCACACTACATATAGAGAGGTCTGCACCCCCGCAGGGGCGGGGGAGGGTGTCTCCACACTTCCTGCTTCTCCCCAGTGATGTATTTCAACCCCAGTATCTGTGGCATTTCTCGGGGCTGGATTAGCTGGGACAAGCAAAGTGTAGAGGCGATCTTAGTCTCCTACAATGTCAATGTTACTGCTTATCACTGTGCATAAATGCTACCACAAAACTTTCTGAAGAAATGCTATTCAGAGCAAATGATGCATCAAATTCAAACAGGCCATCAAGATTGCTAATGGATTTTAATAACAGCCATTACCGCATAATAGTATTTTCCCAACAGCTGTTTGTTGATACAGTTCCTTCGTTTACAGGACCTTTATGTCCAATCCCAGGAGATAGCCCGCCATTCATTTATAATCATTTGGTTCCACCTACAAACAAATGCTACTTTATTTGCATTTGGAGACTGTGAATGGTCTACAGATTTGACCCACGCCTGCCTCATTCAATGAAACCAGCAGAGAGTATTACAAGCTAGATTAATTAGTTAATATTTAGATGTAGTAACTACTGCTGGAATAATAAAGCCTGGCAACTGGTAAGCTCAAAGAGAAGCTTTTTTCAACTGGAGGCTATATTCTGAGCCCCCTTGGTTGCTAAAGTCTGCTTAAAAAAATTCCTCCCTTGTAATAGGCCTAAACTATGATTTAGGTGGAAAATTTTGAAATCAAAGGACCCATAGTCATTCTAAGTGTCTCTGTGTTTACTGAGCAAGTCCAATAAATCAGTATCAAAATGAAAGGCTCTGTTAGGAGTAATAGTTGTTATAATAACTAAGAGAAGGAAGAATTTATTATTGAAGCCCAAAGCTTTGTTTCTTATAGAAGCATCCAGATTGAAACACTAAGAACAAATATCAGTGTGTCGGACTCACAAATAACGGCTAAGGAATGTAGATTAAAATGTAGATTCCTTGTCTCTCCTGTCAGGAATTTAAGGCAGAGCCTGGGAACTCACATTTTAACAATCATTCCACAGGATTCTGATGCCAGCCAACTATGGATCATTTGTTGAGAAAATCCAAGGAAAATGTATTCATTTATCCATTAGATCCCCCAAAATCTTAGTGTAGTCTTAAGCTTTAATGACTCCAAAAGTTTATATGTTAAAAGCTTACATAAAATACCATTTTCGTTCCTTTGGCTTGTATTTCATTTTGTGAATTTGATGTTTTTTAAGGGATTGTGAAGTTTGGGAGATGTAGTCCAAAATCTTAGTGTAGTCTTAAGCTTTAATGACTCCAAAAGTTTATATGTTAAAAGCTTACATAAAATACCATTTTCGTTCCTTTGGCTTGTATTTCATTTTGTGAATTTGATGTTTTTTAAGGGATTGTGAAGTTTGGGAGATGTAGTCCAGACTTGATTTTCAATCAGTCTCCCCAATACTGGAGTTACAAGCGTGCAGCACCATGCTTGGCAAAAACATGTTTAATTACAATTTTTTTCTTTCAGTTAGTATTTGCTATCTTCAATCGGGAGACTGACATAGAATTCAACAAATCTTTATTCAAAAACCTACAAAACTAAATATGTGTAAAAGAAGTGAAAATAATTACACCTGGATGCTGTTCTTTAGAAATTTATCGTATGTTTACCTCTAGCATTATCAGTGTGGAAAACTGCACTGAAACTTTAGGGACATATTACAGAGGGCCTGACTCGGCAGTGGAGTCTTGTCCTGCTTGCCACTGATGGCTTGACCTTCAGAGGAATTTATGTGAGCTGCTCTTGGCACCGGAAGCCTGGGAGGTGTTTTTAAGTCCCAGAGTTGCAGCAGTAACAAGCAGGAGAAATGTTTGCTCGGTGCAAAAGGTGTTTGGAAAGGATTCAGGTCCACAAAAGCACTTCAGTCTATATTATCTCACTTAATCCTTTCAAACTACTCATCTTATACCAGCTACTTACATGGGAATCTTATTGTCACTACTGCATTATTTGATATCGAGGCAGGCAGGAAAGATTAGGAAAAATGAGGCGTGGTAAACAGCCAGAAATTTTAAAAACTCAGCTTAAAACAAAAATACAGACGACTGATTCTCTTTCTTTTGTCTGACTCATTCTCTTCTCACTTTAGCTATGCTAGGTCATATTCTAGGACTTTCTAAGCCTATAAGAATACCCTAAACATGCTTCCTGATATGTTTACCAGTCCGCCTATTTAATCCATTGAATCTTCCTCTTGCCATGATTTTAGTAATAGATCACAATTTTTCACATCCGACTTCCCCATCCTCATCTCCTATTGTGTCCTTCCAGGGTACCTGGCTCCCTACATATATTTAGCTTTACTGCATCTGTGCCTAGCAAGAAACATGAACACCAAGACTCAACAGAGTTGAACTTAACTGATTTAACTGAAATTGAATAGAATCCTCACTCTCAAAACTAAACATAAGCCAAGAGCATCATGGGGGAAGTTGAGGACCGCCTGGGCCTTCCTTCCTGACCAATATAGGTTCTACTTTCTACATGTCTGCGGTTTAGCTGTTTCTTTTCTCAAGAGAAGCCAAGTCTTTGAGGAAAGGCTGCTGAAATTGTGTGTGTGACACATATGTTGTTTGGCAAAATGGTGTCTGTCTTAAAACACTGCAAAAATTAATCATACATGCCATCTTAAGCCTAAATTTTGGTGACCTTTAACCCCTAAATGGGGAAGAGGCATGGTGTGTTCATGGTGTGTTTTATTTGTGGGAACTGTCATCTGTAGAACTGAACTAGACAGAATTTATTATTATTATTATTATTATTAAAAATAGTTCTATAGAAGAGTCGCTATTTAACAAAGCAGTTTATGGACACAATGCGTCGTGATCAGTGTCAACCCTTTCAACATTTCCACACTCCTACATACAATTTTATACTTGAGCATCAAAGATCTGAGACAAAAGATTTTTCTTTTTTTTTCTTTTAAACATTTTTCTGGTCACTAGGTGGCTCTGAATTTCCACTGGAAAATAACTTCCTAGAAAACATTGACAAACATACCCATTATGCTTTTAACAAAATAATTAAACAATACCTCTTTTAGTAATTTCCAACTTGGGACCATTATTCAAAGTTTAGCAAAACTCCACAAACTCCAAATGATGGTGTATTTGTCCATCTAGCATTATATAAAATTATGGCTATTGCAATAGTTACAGGTATAATTTTTAAATGATTCATAAGCTATGCTCCATTTTGTATCATGAGAAAATTAAATAAATCATGTCTATCATAATTAAAAGAAAACTTTAAATATTGCTATATAACAAATTATTTTATAATGTTTCTTAAGTATAGCCACCCCGAGAGTTTGGAGCCAACTCTGAAATCACTTTTAAAATCTGACAGCTTTTAAATGTAAAGAATAATTAGAAGAAGGATCTTATGGCCAATTTGGAAACCATGATCCTTTCTGGCTAGGAAATGCAATTTGTTGTCCTCAATTTTATTTTTTCCATTCAAAGTCCTGGACTTAAATCCCTTAAGAATTTAAGGTGTTTCCAGTTTTTAATATCAATACTCTGTGTGTGTGTGTGTGTGTGTGTGTGTGTGTGTGTGTGTGTGTGTGTGTGTGTGTGTGTGTGTGTGTGTGTGTGTGTGTGTGTGTGTGTGTGTGTGTGTGTGTGTGTGTGTGTGTGTGTGTGTGTGTGTGTGTGTGTGTGTGTGTGTGTGTGTGTGTGTGTGCCAGTCCTGGTGATCGACCTCAGAGCTTAGGAGCTCTCCTTTTAGCTATTTGTACTCATGACTAGCAATAGATAGCATGAGCCAGAGCACCACTTCTAGCTTTGTGGTGGTTGACTTGACACATGTGAAGCACCAGTACCTGATGATCAATATTCTTTATTAGCTCATCAGAAGTCTCTAATGTAAGAAGTCATCCCAAGTCAGCTCTACGTCAGCAAACAATCCTAGAGGCACAGTGTGGAAAAGGAGCGCCTATGAGCAGAAGGAATGCACACAAGGCTCAAATGATACCTACGCACAAGGCCCTGAGCATAATCCCCAGTGCTGCAATAAAAGGAAGTAAAAAACAAACACCCACAGAGAGCAAAAAGGGGCTGAGGGCTGGGAGCACAGCAGCGGACTCTCCCCAGCAACTCCAGGGCACGAGGTGAGCAACATTCCAGCCTCCTCATGGTTTGTCACTGCCTGTCAGTCATCCCATAGTGCTCCCTGCTATACTGTCTGGCGTCATGGAAACAGAGCAGGACTGCGGAGCCTGTGGCCACAGTGGCAGAGGCACTGCAACCCTAGATGCCGTAGACACGGGGCCTAATGGAAAGCAGAATCAAGCAGCACACAGTGACCCTAGCCTTGCAGGTGCTTTTTTGAAACTGAACAAAACCAAAGTGATATGTGTGTGTGTGTGTGTGTGTGTGTGTGTGTGTGTGTGTGTGTGTGTGTGTGTGTGTGTGTGTGTGTGCGTGTATGCGTGTGTGCGTGTGTGCATTCGTACTGGGGCTTGAACTCAGGACCTGAGCACTGTCCCTTAGCCTTTCCCCTCAAGTTTGGCACTCTACCACTTGAGCCACAGTACCACTTCCGGCTTTTCGGTGGTTAATTGAAGAGCTCACAGACCTTTCTGCCCAAGCTGGCTCTGAACTGTGATGCTCCGACTTCAGCCTCCTGAGCCACTAGGATTCAAGGTTCAAAGTGATTGTTAAAAACTACTTGAGGCCTTGGCTGGCCTTGATGTAACTTCTTGGAGGTATTCTAAATTTAGCTCCATATTATTTACTTGTCTTTTATCTTTCCTCTGTACTTCATGGGATTTATAGCATGGCCATCTTTTATGTATTGAAAACAGAACTTCAGGAGAGGCAGAATGCATTTTGTAAAAATCCAAAACTCCAAAACCAAAACAACCCTTTGGCAGGTGTTAGTGATTATACCTGTAATACCAGCTACTCAGGAGGCTGAGTTCAGAGGATTAAAGTTTGAAGCCAGCCCAGGCAGCAAAGTCCATGAGATTCTTATCTCCAATTGATGACCAAAAAGATAAAAAAAAAAAAAAAAAAAAAAGCTGGAAGTAGAGCCATGGCTCAAGTGGCAGAGTACTGGCCTTATGCAAAAAGATACTCATGGACAGCATCCAGGCCCTGAGCTCAAGTCCCAGGAATGGCGTTTGTGTGCGTACACATACATACACATAGAACCCTTATTATTATTATTCAGGTTGATAATGATAATGCATATATGCTATAAATAATAATATATTATATATTCTGAAATCAGAGAGAGATTTATATACTAGTAGGGGACAGAGGTGTGGCTCAAGTAGTAGAGCATCTACCAGCAAGGCTGATGTGCTGAGTTCAAATCCAGTACCATAAAACAACCAGAATATAGCTAGTAGAAGACTTAAGGTAAGGGTGGGGATTTCCAGTTTCTGTTTTGCACAGATTATTTTGGGTGTTGAGCAGAGAGTGGACAACAGACAGGAAGAACTGGGGAACCCAGTTAAGATGACTGCAATGATCAAAGTGAGCAGTTGAGGCTGTTTGGATTGAATAAGCCATTTATTTGGGTGCTAGGAAATCCTTCTCCCTCTGCTAAAACGTAACTTCCTTGCTGAGGAAGGAATTTCATCAGTTTCATTCACTACTACATCCTCACAGGGAAAACACTTGTTGACTGTTGCTCAGTGAATTTCCCTAGAGGGAGAAACTGCACCTGGCATGTGGGCCAGGAGTTATCAGGGGAGAAGTTAAAAGTTGTGGATAGAATATGTGAAATTTGAGCTCACTATTAAAAATAGAAATGCCAAGTAGGTGAGTTAGAGGTGTAAGTTGTTTTTTTTTTTTTAATTCAGTGGTAGATGTATGCAGTCACTAACAAATAATCACATGAAGTTACAGAAAAGTTGATGCACTGGAATGAAGCTGGAATCTCCAGCATGTAGAAGTTAATCTTAAGGGAATCAATGCAACGGTGATACTCATAAGACAACATGTTGGAAATGAACTTTACAACCTGGGGTGGGGCATTATGGGGGTGGGGGAGAAAGTCAAGGGAGAAAGTAACAATGTTTGACAAGAATTGTACTCACTACCTTATGGATTTCAACTGTAACCCCTCTGTACATCACCTTGACAATATGAAGACAACAAAGGAGACAGAAGAGAAGTTTCCAGGAGGAAATGGATTCAAGAAAGAAGAAGTAAGCCAGGCATGGTGTCATTGTTTATAATCCCAGAACTCAGGAGGTTCACCCTGTTTTTGTTTTTGTTTTTTTAAATGAGAGAGTAGGCCATTGTTTTGAATATTGTTAAGAAAGATAAACATAGATAAATAACAACAGAGGTCACAAGTAACGGACAGGAGAAGTCTCAATAGAACAGCGGAATTACAAGCCTGCCTGGACTACACAGGTAAGGAGAGCTTGAGGAAGCAAAGACAGACATTGTAAAGAGCTCTCTCTTTAACAAGAAATAAAGGGAATGGTTTTATTCGAGTTTTTGTTGTTGTTGCTGCTGTTTAAGGTAGATGGTTTGGTTTTGGTGGTACTGGGATTTGAACTCAAGACCCTGTGTTTGCTAGGCAGGTAATTTTTCACTTGAGCCATGTACCCTGCCCTATAAATAGATAGCTCTTACATTTGCATTTCTAGCAATTAGCTTACTGTTTGATGGGGTGGTTGTTTAATGTTTCTTGCATGAGAACGTGAACAAATAACCATGCATCCATGCATCCATCCATGCATGCATCCATCCATGTATCCATCCATGCAGCTAGCCAGCCAGTAGCCAGCAGGCTGAGTTTTCAGATAGGGAAATCAAAGCCAGATCTAATGAGAAGATATTTGGATCGGGAAGTGGATAGAAGATAGCATCTTGTCTCCACAGCTACTGTTCAGCTTACTGAGCATGGACAAGAGAATACTTTTACTTTCCTTCCATGTCAAATGCACAAAACCCCTGCTTTAAAACCCTTCACCCAACACTTACCCTGTAGAGAATTTAAATGCCAGAATAAATACATCAATATATATGTAATGCCATTCTTGGTTTTTACAAATTAGCTTCAAGCGGAAGAGCTAGAAGTTCCGAGGGATGCCATATGTTCGCACCCCAGGCAAAGCCTTTCAGAGGAAGATTGATGCCAGCACGGAGTGGGGGATAGTGCGCTTTGTGGGGAGAATATATTACTAATGGTCACTGGAGGAAAAGACTCTCTCCTTCCTTGTGAATTCTTTCTGGCATTAAGGATGCTTATTTTTCTTTTACTGGAAACAATAATATTATTAGAATCTGCACCGAAACCAAAGAACATTCTATCCCTTTTAGCCAAGGTAAACTTCGTGAAGAACTCCACGGAGCATGTCCAGACAATGTCTCCCCCACTCACTTGGGGGAATCTTGCTTCCAGTCACATGGTGTGATCCCCAGAGATCTCCTTCATTTCCTCCTGGACCCACTTCCCCCATGCGCAGAACCCCTGTCCTCTTCCCTGGGTGTGGCAGTCATGCTCTTGCTAGAAAGCCTGAGGGTCTGCCACTTCTTTAGCCCAGATTGTCCCATGCCGGCCTTCTCCTCAGACAGGAAGTCAGACATCACGTCTTGTGTGAGGCATTGCTCTTGGACATGCTGTGTACTGAACACACACACACACACACACACACACACACACACACACACACACACACACACACACACACACACACACACACACACACACACACACACAGCTTGCCCAGCCTCCATGTCAATCAAGTCTCTATCCCCAGTCGGCACTTCTAGGTCTCTTTGCTGCTTTGTAAAGACAATCTGCGAAGTGGAGGTATGGCTTCAGTGGTAGTGTCTAGCTGAGCAAGCGGAGTCGCTGAGTTCAAAGTCCAGCACCACAAAAACAAGAAAGGCTCCTTTTGTGAGAAAGGCCACACGAAGAGCACACAACCCACCTGCCTTTCATTTCTTATTTTTATTTCTCTATTGTTTTGAGATAAGTTTTTACTCACTATAGGGTCTTGGCTGGCCTTGAACTCGTGATCCTTCTACTTCTGCTTTCCAAGTGCTAGGATTACAGGATGTGCTGCCATACGCAGCTTCACAGACGACCTGCAAACTTTTTGCTTGTCATTTTTACCCTTCCCTTCACCAAGATGGTCACTTCCTGAGCAATCACTGGTGTCCACTACAGACCGGACAGCAGAATGATGCAGCTTTCAAGCTATTGTTCCAGAGAAGGCCTCTAATGCATGGACTTCAGTTCTGTAATCATAATATTTCAACAATATTCACATTAATTTTTTTAACAGCAGTAGTAATTTGGGGGCCGGTAACCACAGCAATACTCAGTTGATGTACAATTTATCACTTGCCACAGGTCATATATGACTATATATAGTCTCAAAGGTCTGAGAACTGTTTGTCTTCATACTCTAACCAACTCTGGTAGTTTGGGGGGGAGAGGGGGAGAGGGCGGGGGAGGATTGAACGTAGAGCCTCCCGTTTACTAGGGAAGCACTCTACACCTTGAGCCACACCCCAGCCAAAGGAACTTTCTGTGGCTTTGCAAATAGTCTCTCCCCAGGGGAAGGTGAGCTACAGGTTTTAACTATCTAAATTATAGTTAGGCAGCTACACAAGGTTTAAAAAAAAATGAAGTGGCTAGTTGGGCACCAGTGGCTCACACTTGTAATCCCAGCTAGTCAGCAGGCTGAGATATGAGAATCAGGGTTCAAAGCCATCCCCAGTAGAAAAGTCTGTGAGATTCTTATCTCCAATTAACCACTAAAAAGCCAGATGTGACTCAAGTAAGTGGTACAGCACTAGCCTTGAGCAAGTAAGAGCTCAGGGACAGAGCTTATGCCCTGAGTTCAAGCACCAGGACAGATACACACACACACACACACACACACACACACACACACACACACACACACACACACACACACACACACACACACACACACACACACACACACACACACACACACACACAGTGGCTTTAATCAATATGAGAAACCCAACAAGGTCATTTTCCCACTTAAACTGGAAGTATGCCTAACCTTTCCACCTGGGAAAAGGAAAAACATATTAAGATAGAAAAATGAGAGTAATCATAATATTTCAACAATAGAATTTATTAAATTTATTCATTACTATTGCTTGAAGCTCATACTTACTTGCCAAGTTAATTTCACTTTACCAAAGTGATCTTTTGTTGTTACTGCTGGAATGCATCGGTTTAAGAAACAACAACAACTTTGACTTACTACATATATTGATTAAGAAGGAATGAAATAAACAGCTTGTGTTACCCTCAATATTCTCCCAAAAATATCAGAATGAAGAATAGGAAGAAAGATTGATTGATGCTGGACAATCTATGCTTTATTCATGCTACTTGCCTTTCTAAATTGTAATACAGGCATGCTACAGTCATGTCACATAAAAACTAATGCATCTTAAATAAATATTTGCAGTAATATCAAAATCTTTTCTTCCCAGTGCCTATGTTACAACTGGGAAGAAGAATTTCACAAGGAAACATACTTAGAAGACACCATGTGTTAATTAGTTTCAGTAATAAATAACCCATAGAGGAAAGGTGCAAAATAGTTGATGGGATAGTGCCAGTAGGAAAACAGAACTTACAAGAGAAGAGGCAAACGAAAACCAAAAGGAAAAACTATTAGAAGACAGTAGATCTAGTTTAAGTCTGCAGGGCTAAAAAGGGACAGGTATTTTTAAATTTAATTGGATGGTTTAAAAAAAAAAAGAAAATTTTCTGAAAAAAAAACCCAATTAGATCATCTACTTAAACATTTGGGCAGAGAAGAGAGGAAAAAGAAGGTTTAATTTCTTAAAACAAAACAAAATTAAGATTAAAAAAAGAAAAGTTACAAGTAGAGGAGTAAATGGAATCTAGCACTGTTGGGTGGTTAGCGAAGAGGCTGACCTTGTTAAGGACACAGAAATATGACTTCAAATCTGCTACCAGCATGAATCACTTTTGTTACTAACTCTCAATTTTTCTAGAATTTCTACTGACTAGGAGAGAGAGACAGACAGACAGACAGACAGACAGACAGACAGACAGACAGACAGACAGACAGACAGACAGACAGACAGACAGACAGACAGAAACCGAGACAGAGAGTTTAGAAAAAGATAAATTCCATTACATTCCTGGGCATTTATGATCACTTGCCAATTTATGATAAACAGTATTTCAAGTCACCCAACAGAAGACGAAGTTGTCCCTGTCCCTTACCAAACTGCACTGAGAAGGACAGCACATTATGATCACACACCCAGGCCTGGCCTGGGTCTTGTTTCTGCTAGGCTATGCTTCTTGGTACAGTTGTACTTTTCCTCTTGAGTCCAGCTCCAATATCTGCCCAGTACTGCTATCTAATGAGCTTCTTCTTGGACCCTTCCTTTTCCTCTCCCAACTCACAGTCTGTGGCATCGTACAGGCCTACTAGCTGAACATTTCGGGAGGAGAAGTGAGAAAGGGTAGAGAAGGGAAAAGTTGCATCCCCTCCCCCCCATCTAGGGCTTCCAGGATCCAAAGGTAAGGAAGAGATTCAGGGTCCACAAGGGAGGAAGAGACAGGTGCTATTCTCAGTTTTAGGATGGAGCCTTTTCCATACCACCTTGCTTCTAACAGTATAACCCCCCCCCCAACACACACACAAATGACCATAGAAATGGCAGAATGCAGAAAACTGTAGTGGGTGGAACATTCCCCCACTTCCATTCACCGGGCGGCGGTACCCAGAATGCACAGTGCCGAGCCAGGCACGTGGAAAGCATTCCTTACCATTTGCTGATTGCCAAAATGGACTTTGGAAACAAGGCCTCCCTCCCTCCTCCCCAGATTTTTCAAACCACTAAATTTTGTTGAGTCCCTGCTCCATGCAAGGCATTTTCTTGATTCTGGAGATAAAGAAACGAACAGAGAACAATTTCTGTTCTCATGAAACTTGCACTTTAATGTCAGGCAAACATAAAATGTACACCAATAAATATGGCGTATGGGCTCATGCAAAAAATAAATGCCCGAGAATAAGGATGAGAGAGTATCAGCAAAAAGAGAGTAGGCATTAGAGCAAGGAGGTGAAGTAAGTTGAAGGCATTAATTAGGTATCTGAGGAAACTGCTCAGTCAGAGGCCTTCTTAGGCCTTTTTTTTTTTATAAACATGTGCTGCTGTAACCCACAGAGTGGGCCATTATGATGATCAGAAATTCCTTGGCTCACAGATATTGTCTAGTATCAAGGCATCAGCATCCGGACAGTGCCTGTGTGCTATGTTACACATGGTGGAAGACACTTCCTGGTGGAGGGGCAGAGAGAGAGAAACAGAGAATAGGGAGGGTAGACTTAGGCCTGCTACAATGAATCCACTCCCTAGTCCACAGAGCCCTGATGACCTACACATCTCTTGAAGGTTTATTCTCAATGCCCTCACAAACTCCATGCCATTTCAGATGAGTCGTTTGGCTGAGAAATACTCAGGCAGAGAGGCAGGTGCAAGTCCCTGAGGCTATGCCCAGGAGGGGTGTGGGGGTCCCTGTCTGTAGAATGGGGTGGTCTATAGAAGATGACTAGAGGAGGGGTGGTCGTGGATGGGGTTTGCCACTCAGCCCTTTCAGAGATGGTCAGCATTGTCCTCCATCAAGAGTAGACTTTCACCCCACGTGGAGACAGATACACACAGCAAGCTCAATACACTCACGTATTGGCTTGGGTAGTTTGTCTTGAAGTCTTAAACGTTAAGTGTTTCTGCTTTGATAGGAGATACTGAAAATCTAGAAGCCATTGGATGTCACATTGTAAAGAGAAAAGTGCCCCAAACCAGCCCAAAGCTAGAACAAAGGGAGGACCACAGAGGCACGGGAGATGAATTTGGAGTAAACTCAATAGCACTTAAACATTTCACACGGTTGAAAAAACAAAAACAAAAACAAATTCACAGGGTTGGATCTGAGAACTAGTTGTTTGGTAGTTGTGTAAATTTGAAGACTATTTCTAAACCTCTGTTCTATATTCAACTAGGAAGCAAGGGCAATTTACTTCACTGGTCATCAGAAGGATGAATTGAGATGACTTATTTTATATGTCTTAGAACAATGCCTGGCTTAGCATGTTTGCTGGAGAACAGAGAAATGACACAGGGCATAATTTAACTCACATCGGATGTCAGTGATCCTCTTCTTCCTCCTCCTCTTCCTCTTCCTCTTCTTCTTCCTCCTCTTCCTCCTCCTCTTCTTCTTCCTCTCTTCTTTTTCTTCTCCTTCTCCTTCTTCTTCTTCTTCTTCTTCTTCTTCTTATTATTATTATTATTATTATTATATTCACAACTCAAGTTATTTTCTCATTTGAGCCTCAACAAAGCAAACTGTTCAGAGAAATTTCTGGTTCCAGGCAAGGCTGAGCACCAAGACTGAGCATGTCCTTCCCAGATGACTTGCTTTTTTTTTTTTTTTTTTTTTGGCAGTTGTGGGGCTTGAACTCTGGGGCCTGAGCACTGTTCCTGAGCTCTTCAGCTCAAGTCAAGTGCTCTACCACTTAAGCCATGGCACCACTTCCAGTTTTCTGGTGGTTAATTGGAGATAAGAGTCTCTCGGACTTTCCTGCCTGAGCTGGCTTTGAACCATGATCCTCAGATCTCAGCCTCCTGAGTAGTTAGGATTACAGGTGTGAGCCACCACACCTAGCTAAAGATGAACTTGCTAGTTAATATATACCACTAATTAATTTAAATACATGAATTTTCAATATCCTTTCAAGGACTCTAGCTTATTTTTGGACACATTACTTTATATGATGAAAATAAGGAATCCAAATTCTGAGAAAATAAGATCCTTGTCAATTTAACCTTCCTGGATGGGTAATATTTAGGTCATAAGACATGATTTAAAATAAGCACAAGGTAATCAAGTGCGTAGTGGATAAAGGGAATAGCTTAGATGTTTGTGACAGTATCTCTGTTCCTTTAGTCATTTGGTGAAGGACTGAAAATCAGTGGTTATTTCCATAATCCAACCTGCAGACTTAAGATGCTTGGGGAAATAACTGAGATTCAACAATTTCTTCCAAACCAAGATTCTATTTTGAGATATATCAAAACAAATACATTCAACACAAGTAATCTATAGAATCACTCTATTATATGAAGCAGATTTTTAGGTCAACATCCGGCTACTTTCACTCTCCAATTGCTTCCTTTAGGAAAAGGTTTTAGGGTCTTGTATTTATTCCTATGGAAGGAAAATCCTCATGATTTGAACTTCATAAGGATTGTATTCAATCATTAGGTAAAGAAATCTCCATGACATGAATGTGAAACATTGGCCCTGACACTCATAAATACTCCGCTGTATTGTCTGAAATGACTTATCTCAGTCCTGACTGCGGGCTCAGATTTGCTGTACAGTTCATCAACTTCTCAGCATGATGGATAATAATGTTTCATTTACATCGCTAATTGCTAAGCCATGGTTCCTGCAACCTTTAACCCGTATGCTTTATCCCATTACCACCATATGTCAATATAATTGCATTTAACATTCCAAGTGATAAACTTTCTTCTCTGCTGAGAAATATTTTTCACAAAGAAATCATGTGAAGGCTGCCTATAAAAATGTAAGTCTAGAAGAAGAAATGTTAGGAATTTAGCCAGAATAATAGGTAGATTCTGGTAACTAGTAAAATCCACTTTTGGACAGAACGCTAGATCTAGGGTAGGAAAAAGAATAGTATTTTCTTAAAACTTATTTTTGTAAGCCTTTAATTCAACAAATGCCGAGAGAGAGAGAGTCTCAAAGTAGTACAAGTAAACAATGAAAGTCTATGTTCTATCTCAGAAAAATATTTTCTAAAATTAGTTACTGATAGCAACATGATCCAATTATATGCTTCTAGGTTTATTTGGTTTCAACCAAATAATGAAGCAAGCCCTCTTTCTCCTCCAATTCAGAATTTAACAAATTTACAGAGAAGAGTAAAAACAAAATGAAACAAACAAACAAAAAAACCTAATCTGGTAGAAAACAGAGACACTATTTGGTCTGTCTACTTGTATTACAATTCAATTAAAGCTAACCATGAAAATGAAAGCTGTAACCAAAGGTGGGCTTCTTTGAACTATGGTAGGTGCTCTTACAAAGAGAGCAAGTAGAGTCATTTGCCCAGGGCTACCTGGCTGGCTTGCCGGCCTTGATCTCTAGTGCCTCTCATCTTGGTATATAATTCAGAGCATTGAGAATACCTTTATATCTCAATCTGAGAATTCTCCATGACATTTTCTTTCCAAAGTCCAATAGACAATCCATCTGCAAATCCCATATACACAACTCAAAACATCGATTATACCTTCTCCTCCTCCCCTTCCACTTTGAGCCATGATGGCTTCTAATCTGTCACTATTTTCGCTTTTGCATATTTCAATTCCAGTTAAGTGCTCCCTGCACACATAGAAACACAAAAGGAAGTACAGATCAACATGAATACCTGATTTACAGAGCAAGATGGAGCACCTGATTTCATATTCATATAGACAACTGGGTAGACAGAGGGAGAGATAGACAAACGTAGTGTCCTTTAGTCCTCTTTACCCCCCATATCCCTTCCTCTCTCCCTTCCTCTCTGCTGATTCTTTCTAGACAGTCCCCCATTTACATTGATGTCCCATTACTGCTACTTGAATCCTCCTCCTTCTCCTCCTTCTCCACCACCTCTTCCACCTCTTTCTCTTCCTGTCTTCCTCATTATTTTAGGTCTATATTCAACAAATGGGTGAGAAGCCACAATATTTGGCCTTCTGAGTTTGGCTTATCTTGCTCAATATAATGAGTTCTAGCTCCATCCATTTTCCTCCAGATGACACAATTTCTATTTGTTTATGGCTGACTAGGGTTTTGAACTCAGAGCCTCATGCTTTCTACAGCTCTTGAGCCACACTCTTGGCCCATTATACTTTATTGTTTTTTAAATATGGTCTCACTTTCGTTTAATGTGCTGGTACCAGGGCATAAACTCAAAACCTCATACTCCTGCTTGGCTATTTTTTGCTGAGGGTTGTTGCTCTACTACTTGAACCATACCTCCATAATCAGCATCTTGCTGGTTAACTGGCAGTCACAGTCTTATGGACCTTCTGCCTGGGATGACTTTGAATGAACCTGAACCTCAAATCTCTCCCTCCTGTGTAGCTAAGCTATATAGATATGGGACACCGGTGCCCAGAGAGAGTCTCACACTTTTTGCCCAAGGGAAGGTCTAATACCAGGGTTCTCCTGGCCCATCATGCCCAGCCCCTTACTCAGGAATTCTTCATGACTTCTATCTTTCCTTGTCAGCAGCTCTCAGATTCATGATCTATTCTTCATTTCTGGACTACTGTGATCTCTCTGCCTCTCTTAAGTTCTCTTCAAGCATCTGCATTCTGTACCGTGGCTCAGTCCCTGCTCTGTATTTGGCCACTTTCACATATCTCCCAGAGAGGGGCCCTGCTGCTATCTTAGGATATCAAAAAGGTTGGCCCTGTTTCTAGTTCCTGCTCGTGAATAAAGGTCATTGAAAAATAAATTCCTAGCTAAGTGCTGGTGGCTCACGCCTGTAATCCCAGCTACTCAGGAGGCTGAGATCTGAGGATCATGGTTTGAAGCCAGCCCAGGCAGAAAAGTCCAGGAGACTCTTGTCTCCAATAAACCACTTAGAAAAAAAGCTGGAAGTGGCACTGTGCCTTAAAAGGTAGAATGCTAGCTTTGAGTAAAAGAAGCTCAGGGACAGTGCCCAAGCCCTGAGTTCAAACCCCAGGACTGGCACCAAAAAAAAGAAAAAGAAGAAAGAAAAGAAAAGAAGAGAAGAGAAAAGAAAAGAAAAGGAGAGGAGAGGAGAGGAAAGGAAAGGAGAGGAGAGGAAAGGAAAGGAGAGGAAAAAAGAGGAAAGGAGAGGAAAGGAAAAGAAGAAAGGAAGAAAGAGAAAGAGAGGGAGAGAGAAAGGAGGGAGGGATAGATGGATGGAGGGAGGGAGGATAGGTGGAGGGAGGGAGGGAAAGAAAGAAAAAAAGAAAAGAAAAGAGAAAAAGAAAAAGAAAAAAGAATTCCCATGTTTCTTAGAGTAAGTAGGGAAACAGATAATGTGGTTATTTATTTGAAAATGATTAAGACTTGAAGTCTCTCAGTGGTCCATTACCACTGAGAGAAAAATAGGCAAGCAAGTTTTTCCTGTGTGTGTGTGTGTGTGTGTGTGTGTGTGTGCGCGCGCGCGCGCATGCACATGCACGCGCGTGCATATGTACTGGGGCTTAAACTCTGTGAGCTTTATTGATCAAAGCTGTCATTCTCTCACTTGAGTCACAGCCCCATCTTTTCAGTGGATACTTGGAAATAAGAGTCCCATGGACTTTCCAGCCAAAGTTGTCTTTGAACCATGATCGTCAGTCTTCAGCCTTCTGAAAAGCTAGGATTACAGGATTGTGTTGTCAGTGAGTTCAACTAACAGAACAGGAGACAATTGGCCCAAAGGCCAGAATTCTCATCCAGCTGCTGGGACCCTAAGTGTTTGTGAGCAAGTCATTTCACGTTTCCCAGTGTCCTTTTATTCACCTGCAAAATAGAGCCAGTGTAAGATATGATCTCCAACGTTCCTTCTGGTCAAACATTCTTTATATATCTAGCCATATTAATTTCTAGTATTTAATTCTAGATCTGGACTGTAACTCGTGTGCACTGGAAGTAAAGCATTCCTGTTTCATTCAAAGACTTTTTTATGTTGGTCCTCAATATTTTGTTGACCTTTCCTGAAGCAGCGTACCCACGGACCTGGATCATGGACAGTAGGCAGAAAAGAGTCTCAAGACTTTTCCAAGAGTCTATTGGGTAGCACCCATCCTAAGTGCTCATATTGAATTCATTTTTCGGTGTCCATTTTCAACTAAGATCACCAGATTAATCTTTTAAAAAATCTATCTTGGAAAAACCCAAATTTATAAGCAGCTACAGGAATTTAATTACATATTCTATATTTTAGTCCTTCTAGAGCTTCCTCGTTTCATTCCAGTACAGAGTTTGAATATTTCTCCTCGTACCAAGGCTCCTTCACAGGACCATTTTCTCCACGCCTGCCCTCTATGACCTCCTCACATATCAAACAAAACTTTCATGACTTGTGAATGATCAAGACATTCAGGTGAACATGATTGCCCTTAAGTAGTTGCACAAAGGAGTTTCGGTTCAACATGTCAGATTGTGAGTTCAGTGCATCTTGATTACCATCTCCCTTTTCATCATTTCCCCCATCTCTTAAAAGTGTGTGTGTGTGTGTGTGTGTGTGTGTGTGTGTGTGTGTGTGTGTGTGTGTGTGTACACAGGCTTGAATTTAGGGCCCTTGGTGCTGTCCTTTAACTTTTTTGCTCAAGGCTACAATGCTGCCACTTGAGCCACAGCTTCACTTCCAGATTTTTGCTGGTTAATTGAAGAGAAGATTCTTACGGACTTTCCTGTCTATGCTGGCTTTGAGCATGGATCTTCAGATCTCAATTTTCTGAGTAGTCAGGATTTTAAGTGTGAGCCACCAGTACCCAGCTCATCTCCTAAAACTTGGACAATGTAAAGTTTAGGATTTTATACAGATGAGACATGCATGAGATTAGTACCACATCAGGAACTATTATTATAAATTAAAAGTGGTTATAATAGCTTAGGTAAATATAATGTGGTGCAGGAGACACAGAGGGGCTGTTTCCAGGACATATCCCTAAGCTTGAGATCTAGGGCAGCAGCAGAAAACCTTATATCATGACTAACGTATTTGAATTCTCTCTACACATGTCACCACATCAAACAAGCTTTTCATAGAATTGGTGCAGTGCAGATCCCGGAAGGTAATTTCTATTTCCTGATGAGTATAAAAATCAGCTGAGAGATATCTTTGTCCCCTTAGATTAGTCGGAGAAATGGGCTACCCTTGTAGCTACTGTTAGCACCAGTTAGAAGGAACCGTCGCTGTGTGTATGTGTGTGAGTGTGCATGCCAGAGAAAGGACCGCGCTCTCTCTGAAACATTATTACAGATTTCCAAACACGCAGGTTTTCAAATGGCGCGATGAGCTACCAATGACATATCGCCACCCTATCTCATTATTCTCCACTAAATGTGATAATAATGCGATCTGTTCACATAAAAAAAAAAGTTTTGACCTCACAAAAGCAGCTGGAAATGGACAGCCACCATACGCATAAATCTAACTCCTACCATCGGCCGCACACTGCTTCACACACATTGTTAGAAGAACCTCCCCTCCGCGGGTTCTCGGAAGCAAAGGGTTGTATTAGGTCTCAGCTGGGGCTGCGCACCAGGCACTGGGCGAATATTCAGTGCTCAGCAGAAGGCTGAATTTGCATGTCCGCGTCATTTAGGAATCATTTACCAGGTTTGGAGAGGATTCAGGCAGCTCAGGTGCATCCACAGAAACGACTGACCTTCCATCTTTCTTTGCTCCTTGTCCAATGAATGAGGACCATCAGTGAGCCAATACTTAGAGAGACAACAAAGAACTCCAAAGGACAGCCACATCTGACACCCGAGAAACTGTTAGGTTTAAGCTCACACTGACAAAAAAAAAGAAACAGGTTGCAAGAAAACAACCAACCAACAAGAAGAACCCAACACAAGGGTCTCAGTCCCTCTGAATCAAGGTTTTGAATGTGTGAGTTTAAGTCTTCTATGAATAACACTGGCTCCTGAGCACCTTCAGCATCTTTTCTTGTCACAGGTCATTTTTCCAGTGTTTGCTTCCATGTCTGTATCTTCTCTCCCAATGCACAACTCACCAAGCACCTCTCCGTTATGCTGTTTTGTCTTTCCCCAAGAGAATATCAAGTCTTTTATTTTTCTTCTCTCCCTATCCCTAACCTGAACATCTAGACCCTTAGTTATAATGTAGAGAGAGACACAGTCTCTTCCCCTGTATTATCTTAGATGAACTTTGGCTATTTAAAAGCTCAAACTATTCCAAATCATACTCATAATGCTCTGTCTCCTCCACCTCATAGACTTCCTTACCTCCCTTTATTACTAATTGCAGTAACAGCATGATGCCCAGTGCAGTCATGCAAACTGGAAACCTACTCACTGTGCCCGTACGGCCCCTGAAGCCAGGATGGCTGACTGTGCTATGCGGACACAGGATTCTCTCCTGGGCCTTCATCATTTCTTCAGGGCAAGATCTGGGCTGTTCAAAGCCCCCGGGGTCCTCTGAGCCCTCCTGCCTTAGAAAGATTTACACAATTTGCTGTATCCAAGAAGACATAGAACTCTGAAGAACTCACATTTATTATCTGTCCAACCCATTTCCTTTTCAATTTGGTGAAAATGTATTTTTCCAAATCCTAATTCCAAATCATTTTTTTTTCCCTTACACAATGTTTTGGCACACTACATCAACTTTGAGCCTTTCTTTTTTTTTTTTTTTTTTGTGGTACTGGGGTTTGAACTCAGGGCCTCATGCTTGTTTGCTTGGCTGGCATTCTACCAGTTTTTTAAATTTTTTTTTCTGATTTTTTTTTGCCAGTTCTGGGACTTGAACTCAGGGCCTGGACACTGCCCCTGAGCTTCATTTATTCAAGGCTAGAACTCTACCATGTGAGCCACAGCTCCACTTCTGGCCTTTTCTGTTTATGTGGTACTGAGGAATCGAACCCAGGGCTTCATGCATGCCAGGCAAGCACTCTACCACTAGGCCACATTCCTAATCACTCTGATTATATTTGACATAGGGTTTCATAAGGTTTTCTTCCTCTGCTGGCCTTGCACTCTCAACCGTTTCCACTCTTAACAGACTTGAGCCACTGGTAACTGGGATTGTTGCAGCTTTTCTTTCATCACCAAAGCATTTTATTCTCTTTACGATCATTCTGTTAGATTAGATTACATCATTGAATTCTGCTTTATTAATCTCTTTCTAAAATACTTACTACCATCTATTAGTTGTGCTAGGGCATTTTGTTTTGACATATTCATCTTTGCTTACAATGTACCCCGATCAGATTGTATGCCTTCCGCTCTCCATTCTCTGTTTCATTCCTTTTAGATTCAATTTAGCATCCTTGCAACCTTATTACCAACCACAAGTTTTGATTATTTGCCATAGTTATTATTACTCCTTTTTGCATATATTTTCTTTTCCCTGTTAGTATTTTCTTCTGCCCATCTTACACACTCATTCATCCCCCCCCCCCCTTTGTAATTAAAGACATAGCTTTGGCTCTGATTTCCACAGCTCCAGTCTGTCTGATGATGACAATAGCTTCCACAATGTTCCCACAGTTAAACTCCTCCTCTCTGGTCTAGTTGTCACTGCTCATCCAAAAAGAAAAAAGAAAAAAGGTCCATCTAATAGCCAACAGACACATGAAGAAATGCTCAAAGTCTCCGATCATCAAGGAAATACAAATCAAGACAACATTGAGATTCCATCTCACCCTAGTTAGAATGGCCATCATCAAGAATACAAATAATAACGGAGAGGGGCAGAGCGGTGGGCACAAAGGAGCCCAAACACACTGTTGGTGAGAACATAAACTAGTACAGCCACTCTGGAAAGCAGAGTGGAGGTTCCTCCTAAACCTAAACATACAGCTACTGGGCATTTATCCAAAAGCTTACAAACCAGAATACAGTAAAGTCACCAACACAACCAGGTTCATTGCAGCACTATAGCCAAGGTTTGTAATCAGCCCAGATGCCCCTCAATGCAATGTGGTGTATATACACAATGGAATTTTACTCATCCATTAGAAAGAACATACTGTAAAGAAATGGAAAGACCTGATGAAAAAGTAATGTTAAGAAAAGTAAGTCAAGTCCAGAAAGAGAAACAATATATGTTTTCTCTCATATGTGGAAGCTAAAAATAATCTATATATAAATATATAAATGTATACTTTACAGTGGAATCTAAGTGCACACAAGTATATTAACTGAAATATGGTAGATTCAGGGGAGAACTCAAACAATATAATTCCTCAGAAAGGCTAAATAACAATCCAACAAAATAAACATCAGTAATTGAATGATTGAAAGTAGGGGTGTGGGATTTAGGGAAGGGCGGAGGCAACTGAAGAGAAGGAATGCAGAAAATGAAAGGAAAGAATGCAGTCATAAAATTCAGTGCATATTCTATAAAATTAACAAAATTGAGGGCAGTGATGGGGTTCGGAGGGATGGGGGGGATGATGAAAAGGATGACATTGATTAGGATTCATTGTAGCTGGGTGCCAGTGGCTCTTACATGTAATTCTGGCTACTAAGGAGGCTGAGACCTAAGGATTGTGGTTCCAAGCCAACCTGGGCAGAAAAGTCCCCATGAGACTGTTATCTCCAATTAACCACCCAAAAACCAGAAGTGGAACTGTGGCTCAAAGTGGGAGAACTCTAGCCTTGAGAAAAAGGGACAGCACTCAGACCCCAGTTCAAGCCCCATGACAAGCAAACAAACAAAAAAGATTCACTGTATTCATTCACTACTTTGGTGAGTGGCAACTCTTTTGTACAAGAACAAAGACTGTCCCTCATGGATAGAGCTAGCACATGTAAATACTTGATTTTTAAAATATTAAACTTGTTTTTAATAACCATATAATTTGATTCCAATATATAATCATTGTACATCCTGCACTGTAAACTCCCAAACCATTCCTTTCCTCTTTCTACAACCCCTAAGGTGCCGTGAATCACGTGGCCCCATACTTTAATTTGGAGCCTGACTTCCTGGGCTGGAAATCTCTACTTTCTAGCCTAGTGCCCTAGGGGAAAAACAGAGTCTGCATCATCTGTAAAATGAGGCTCTTGATGACAGATGGTGACAGTGTGCAGTGTGTATAAACAAGGCATAGGAGCACTTAGAACCATGCTTGATATGACATAAGCACTTGTGATCTGTTAGGTACCATTGCTGCTCCAATATGAAGATACGGGCAGATCAACTAGCCGAGTGAGGCTACTTTGGGTGCTGGAGGTGGGAAGGATGCACATTTTATAGTGCTCAGGTTTTCAAGGACAGAGGAACTAGGGAGTTTCTTGGTATATAGTTCATACTCAAGCAAGTCTGGTTCATCTAAAGGAGTTAGTACTCAAGTCCAATTCTGTTTCATTGTATTGGAATCTCCAGGAATGATTTTCTCCAAAATGGAGGTAAGGTAGTGAGCTACCTGTAAGCAATACCTTGCTAGGAAGAGGATCGCTGTCTCCCAGAGGAAGACCCAAAGCAGGGCTGAGCAGAAGCTCGAATCTTTCTCCACTTTCATATTTTCAGATGGACAAGGGACATTCTTGCATGCATCATAGCTTTCAAGTACATTGCCATCTTCAGCCAATACACAAATGAGGAAGCATCACCTTCCAACTAATCTCTTCCCTCTTGTTGGGGTTTTACGTTTTTACCTTCACACTCATTGTCCCACAAAACCTCATGATTCCATATAGCAGAGAAATTCGTATTTTTCCCATTCTGAGAAGAATGTGACTCAAAGAGGTTTTTGACTTGTTAAAGTTCACAGAGCTAACAGTGACAGAGCCAGGGCTCTATCTTGAGATGCTTGGTTTCTTGCCCAGTGGCCTTCCTACAGAATCACTGGCTGAAGCAGAGCCTCTGGTTTATTGTGCTAATCCTAGAGCTTGAACTCAAGGGCTTGGCTCTGTCCCTGAGTTTCTTTTGCTCAGGTTAGTGCTCTGCCACTTGAGTCAAAGCTCCTCTTCTAGCTTTTTGGTAGTTTACTGGAGATAAAAGTCGCACGGATTTTCTTGCTCAAGCTGGCTTTGAACTGTGATCCTGAGATCTCAGCCACCTCACTGGTGAAATTCTCTTTTGTATTGTGTTGATCTCAAGGAAGAAAGCACACATACACTTTGAGATGGACTAGGTGAATACAAGTTGTTTTTCTGGAAGGCTCCATTGTGGATGCTTCCCTTTGTACACAGAGCTCACTATACCAGTCAGCAACATTCAAAAGAGCAAATAATGGGTTATGTAGCTTCCCTAAATAGTGTATCTGGGGTCTACCTAGGAGCAAGGTAGAAAACATTTCGTAGACACCACCAAGAGTTCCTATAAGGTTTTCCCACATGCTCATGGCTGGAAGACCTTTGTCTTGGTCAGAGAAGACTTTGCTTTGCAACTGAATAACCTTCTGCTGCCTGGGTTTCTTCTCATCCCTTTCCGCTCACGTTCTGGTCCCAGATAACTGACAACCAAGGAGCATTATCTACAAATCTTCACTAAGACTTCTGTGAGGCCAAAGGCTTGCCAGCGATGAGTTTCTTGGATGGTACTTAAGGCACAGATTCTTAGGAGAAGGAAACAAGATCCTCAGCAATCATGTGCTGATCATATACAGGGATTGAAAGGCTCGGGCCCGGTGGCTCACACCTGTAATCTTAGCTACTCAGAAGGCTGAGATCTGAGGACTGAGGTTCAAAATCAACCTGGGAAAGTCCCCTGAAGACTCTTAACTACAATTAACTACTCAAAAACTGGAAGTAGTGCTGTGGCTCAAAGTGATAGAGCACTCACTTTGAGCAAAAAGAGCTCAGGGACAGTGCCCAAGCCCAGACTTCAAGCCCCATGACTGATTAAAAAAAAAAAAGGCTAAGACAGTAGGAATAGAACCATGCCTTCCATAATGAAGTCTTTAGAAGTTGCGACATGGATTTCTAGATAGGTCAATAAAGAGCTGGAGGTTGAGATGCCTTGATAAGGCTACCAAATGATAATGTTACCTTTCCCTCCTAGAAGCCTAACCTCGCCCTCCTAGGCCCCTGTGTCCATAATATACATCTAGCCTCACGGGCAGGCAGTTAGATGTAAGGGTGGGGAAAGCCATGTGTGTGTGTGTGTGTGTGTGTGTGTGTGTGTGTGTGTGTGTGTGTGTGTGTGTGTGTGTGTGTGTGATATGAGATGATTCTCGGGCCAAGCACAGTTTATTAAACCAGTGAATGAATCAACAGATTAAATAGTGGTAAGTCACCTGCAGAGCACCACTAAGTTTCTAGCTATAGTGTTCCCTGGTTTCACTGGGGGAATGTTCATGCCAGTGAAGTATCAGCACATTGAGTACATTCTGACCTGTGTTCTCAGATCTAACACACAGGCCATGACGAAACTCCCAGGTTCTCTACAGGTCTCCAGCACACACTGATAATGTTGATATTCTAGTATCCGCCAGCAGCAACCCACTTCCCACCCTGACTGTCAGGAAAGCGATACCCAATTAAATTAGAAGCGGGGGAGACACACATCAAGAAAACATTCCACTACTGCTCTTAAAAATGAAATTGAGAAAGGCTACATTTCCCCCAATTCACTGGATGTTTATCTCTCTGTTGGTGTGAGATCACACCCAACCAGGCTACAGATTTTGGGAGGAAGAGGGTTTTTGTCATAAATAATCTGAGTAGAGACACAACTTCTCTTTCCTTGATTTCAACTTTCCCTACCACTCTGCCTCTGCTCTGTCTCTGTCTCTGTCTCTGTCTCTCTCTCTCTCTGCTGGTCCTAGAGCTTGAAATCTGGGCATGGGTGCTGTCCCTACACTCCCTTTGCTCAAGACTTGCACCCTAAAACTTGAGCCACAGCACCATTTCCAGAGTTTTCTGTGATTACGTGGAGATCAGAGAGTCTCATGGACTTTCCTGGGCTGTGATCCTCAGATTTCAGCCACCTGAGCAGTTAGGATTACAGGCGTGCTCCACCCCAGGGTGCCTGGCGACTCTCCCTAACTCTTCTGTATATAGGACAGGGGGTGGGGGGAGGGGCAGGAGGGCCTCTGAGGGGGGGTGGGGAAGCTGAAATGCTGCCATGCCTGAACCTAACTTTGGACTCTTGGAGACACAAACTCTTGAAGAGAGTTTGTCCTCCGATTCTGATTGATTGTGGACAGAAACTTCACCTATGGAATAATGGGATGCAAATTTAAGATCTGTGTTCCTCAATGAGTGGGCAGTCCAGAGATGTGTTGCCAAATTCTGACCAATGTATAAAATTCCTACTTGCCACATTGAGCATTAAATTGTTACTATAGTGGGATATTGAACAAGAACAGGTTCAGAATGTGTGCGTGGAGTGATAGTATAACTGTATAATTTGCTTTTTCTTTTTTTTCTTTTTGTCAGTCATGGGGCTTGAACTCTGGGCCTGGGCGCTGTCCCTCAGCTCTTCAGCTCAAGGCTAGCGCTCTACCACTTGAGCCACAGCGCCACTTCTGGTTTTCTGGTGGTTTATTGGAGATAAGAGTCTCAAGGACTTTCCTGCCTGGGCTGGCTTTGAAGCACAATCCTAAGATCTCAGCTTCCTGAGTAGCTAGGATTACAGACATGAGCCACCTGCGCCCAGCTATCATTTGCTTCTAATGAAACAAAGCAGGTATCATAGTACATCAATGAGGCCAGAGAAAGAATGTGTGTTTATCATATTAAAGAATCTTGGTGCATGAGTATATTAAGCCAGGACGATGAAAGATCTATTGCAATTTGCAGAAAAGCATGAGAATTATGTGATGGTATAGATACCCTTGCAGATCCCACAAAAGTCTGTTTTTGGTTTGGTAACAGTTCTGTTTAAGTTGATACTGACTTGTGTAGCATTGTTTATAATGTGTTGATAGTCGAGTATGACATGCACAAAAAAAATTGCATTAGAAAGCTGGACAGCCACGAAGATTTTGTGAGACGCTGCCCCGGTGCTCACGTTTTTGCCTGAGGAGAGGACTCACCTGGGATCTGTAACTGTGACCCGAGTCCCACACCTCTTTCTTCCTATCGGAGACATGATTGATTTTTTATTTGGAAACAGAAAAGTGAAATGCAAATAAGTTGATTTTTAATTGTCATTTATGGATGCTAAGTCATAATGTCTGAATTGCTTTATTATCATTTTATGGACAAGTAAGTAACACAATCATTTACAATTTCAACTATCCGAATGTATTTTTCAGTTCTTTGTGGTTGCTGCTTTGTTTTGCCTTTCTTTGTCATGCTGAACTGCTCTTCTGGGTTGTGAGCTGCGCTGCAAAACTTTGTGAATTTAAAACTTCTCAGTCAGTATTTCAGTAAAGGGAGGTATTGCCCTGTATTCCTGGACCTAGAATTCACCTCTGCAGCCAGCTCTGCTCTGCTCACCTAGCTGATGGAGAGCTAAGAAGAGCTCTCTCTCAAGTATAGGATTGCGTGCAAGACAATGTGAAGGAGTGAAACAAACACTGAATAACACATGAATTATTTACAAGATCTATTTTACACTTAGCATTTTTCAAAAAACACCTCCTGCTGCTAAAACCCATGCCCCATAAACATCTCCAGTAAAGCAATGATAAAAGCAAGAATAATAACCCCAGAATGATAAATAGAAGTCAAAATAAGGAGTACTTGCCTTCCCAGTCAAGTACGGAGGTTACAGACACGCGCTCACTGTCACCTCCTTGTAATTGATTACACGCAGTGCCTTATTTTGTGCCAGAGACAAAGATGAGTGAAATCCACTAGCCACGGTCTCATTCTTATCTACTAAGTGTGTATCACACGTGATGGTCCTACATTGAGGTTCTGTTAGAAGGAAATACGGGTCACAGGCAAATTTTAAGAGTTTTTGCCCTGAAAGTAACAGCTCAAATAAAATTGATTGGTAGTGAAGAATATTAGAAGAATATATTTTATTTCATAGTCCACACTTAGGATATGAAACAAATCTATAAAATTCAGCACAGAGATACAACAATTCATCTCTCCTACCAGACTATTCATGAAAAAATAATTTTTTTGCATTTTTAATTTCTTGATGATTCCTTTTCTGAGAGTGGTTTCTACTGCAGCCATCAAAGCTTTACCTCTGAGAGGACTATCATTTGAAATATGTTGTCAAAACCATTTGGAATAATTCCATACTCAAATCTAAAATAACCATCTTTTAAGTCTTGACAGATTGTAATTTACTGTTTTTATTTCCATGTTAAAAAAAAACTAAAACAAAAAAAATCACCACAAATTCTAAGGGAAAGCTCCTAGGGCTACTATTTTGTAGATACAGTAACACATCGTATCAATGAGTTTAATATGATACAAAGTGTCTCTTGACATCTTCTTTCTGTAGCTGTGTATGTGATAAGAGCAACTCCAATACAAAGTAAAGCAACAAAACTCCTAGGTTCGTGAGAACCAGCAGTGCTTCGGAGAGACACTGTTCAGAATGTGACCTAGGGCATCAATAAAACAAGGGAGACATGGACTCTTGATGGAACATAAGCACTATGTCATTAGCCAGGCTCGGATTGTAGCAGTCTATTCTTACAAGGTGACAAATTAACCATATGGCTACCACCCAGATGACAAAACTAAAATATATTCAACTCCGTGGGGTAAATACACCCACAGGCAAATCTAATATACTGACATGTTTAATACTAATTGAAGCTGATTGATTTACGTATTCTACGTTCTCAGCTCTCCAAAATGAGGTATTTAATGTTTTATTTTTAAACACAATTAAAAAATAATATATAAATATATACATACTGCAAATGTAATACAGATAACAAATTCATTTAAGCCCATTTATGCACATTAGTAACACACCATGTGGCAGGAAGAGTAGGACTACAAGAAGACCCCTTGGCGATTTATTTTATATTAAATCCCTAATGGCCTCTCCTTATCTTTGCAAAAATATGCACGAAAGTCCAGGCTATGCAGCCATTGAAATGAATGGTTATTTATTTGCTAAACGAGAACCCTATGTTTAATGTTCCTTAGACATAAGGTAGTCTGGAAAAGCCGAATTCCTACAGCTCCATACATCATTTATTTTACATAGTCCTACGTCTCACAACAGGCAGCGGTAAAATATCTCTGAACAGCATTGGGAGTTGCTGAGGTTTTTTGTTGTTTCAATTCCATTACTAGAAGATTAAATGTTAACATGTTTACTTGCTTCTTTAGCAACAAAAACAAATTGATGTGCCACCCGGTGCCTGGTACCACAGACATAAATACGAATTGGGAGAAAGTTTGCAGGTCTGGAAAACTAAAATCCAACAATGGATGAGGTAGGAAAGTTCCAACTTGCAAATAAACCTGAATTGATGGCCAAAGGGTGGGGGCGGGGGGGGGGAAGCTTCAGCTTTTGTCTGGGGCAGGGGGAAGCAGTGGAAATAATAATAGAGAGTTCTAATAGTATGTTCCTTCTCTTCCAAAGAGGAAAGCTTCATTTCCCCCCTTTGTATAACAATACGTCAAAAATAGAGAAAGAAAGATACTGCATGGTTCCTAAAGAAATGGAAAGACCTGGAAAAAAGCAAGTGAAGTAAGTCAGGTCCAGAGAGAGATTGCATATTTTCCCCCTTCTATGAGGACGTGAGATTGAGCTTATAAACTTGTTAGTAAATATATTGGGAGGTATACAACACAAACATATTACCTGAACTTCGGTAGACTGAAGGGAAAACTCAGGTCGTTTAACTCCCTAGAGAGGCAAAGGCAAAGTTCAACAAAATGAACAGCAGGAAGTAGGTACTTGGGAGAGGCGGGGTGGGGTCACAGGGAAAGAGGTGGACCAATGAAGCGGGGAAGGCAGTCAAGAATTCAATGTACACCCTACAACTGTAGGAGAAGTGAGGGAAGGGATGGGTGACAATGTCCAGAGGGGTGACTTTGGTCAGGATGCACTGCATTCATCAACTGCTTCGTTCACTGCCCACCCCTTGGTGTGGCCACTGAAAGATAATTTTTTGCATCGTTCTTGCTGATACAGACATACTTTCCCATTGAGGTATTTCCCATGGAATCACCCTGCTTCAGGTTCACATAATTAAAATGCTGTCGTCACAGGCAGATTCCCAGGAGAGACAAACATGATCTCTCCTCCGACAGACAGTACCTCCATCGGAGTTCTGATAATTCCATACAGTGTTCTGCTTCCTCTCTAGCTCATATGGTAGTCCTTCCTTTCTCCTTCTCTTTCTTGGCTTTTCATTTGTTTATTTCCTTTGTGTGTTGGTACGAAGGGCTTGAACTCAAGCTTTCATGTTTTTAAATTAGAGATAAGATGCCGGGCGCTGGTGGCTCATGCCTGTCATCCTAGCTACTCAGGAGACTGAGATCTGAGGATGGCGGTTCAATGCCAGCCTGGGATGAAAAGGCCTTGAGACTCTTATCTCCAATTAACCACCAGAAAACTGGAAGTGGCGCTGTGGCTCAAGTGGCAGAGTGCTCACCTTGAGCTGAAGAACTGAGGGACAGCGCCCAGGCTCAGAGTTCAAGACCCACGACTGACAATAAATACCTAGAACACACTCAATCTTAAGTTAAAGCAGATCATCTGACCCCAAACCTTGCCAAAGAACAATTACCTGACATTTCACACTATTACATAGTAAAGAGGTAGTTGTACAGATTCAGAAAATGTCACACGTTGGGCAATGAAATATGTTTATATTTTGACTTAAAGATTCAAAGTGCAGAGTAGCAAAAACAGATTGCTACTATTCTTTTCAGTAGGAAGCAGTACTGGGGTCTGATCTTAGGGCCCATGCCTATTTGTAGGGCTACACCGCTCCTTCAACGCTATCTTGCAGTGGTATCTTGAGATACAGCCTCATTTTTGCCCAGGCCCAGGTTATTTTGTGCTTCCCCCTATTAGCTGGGATGATAGATGTTCGCCACCACGCCCAGCTTCTCCCATTGAGATGGAGTCTTGCAAAATTTGTTTTACCCCTCCCCCCTGCAAAGTTTTTGAGGGGGCCTGGTGATCCTCCCAGGCCCAGCTTCCCATGTAGTTGGGGTGACAGCTGTGAAATACGGTACCCAGAGAATCTACTGAACATTCTTTTTATGGTAAGCAATAGTGCCAAAACCTCAACTCCAGAAATGGGCCAGGAGAACGGATGGGCCAACCCCAGCCCTTTCTCAAACTCAGAGAAGCCAGGATTTGGAACAAGGTGTTGCTCTTTGAGGTAGACTCCCTTAATAGTTAAAGGGAATTAGCAGAGAACTTTCCACTCACTGGGAGCAGGCCAAAGGAACAAATGCATTGAAAACAACCGAGCGCATTCTGAAATCTGCCAGTTCTACCTCCATTAGAAGAATCTCATAGGTTTTCCTTCTTTCATTTCTTTTAAAATTTCCAACCAGATGAAATCTGTATGATGCTTACAGTGCCTTTGTGAGCCAACAAGAACTATCACCTGGTTTCAAAGCTTGAAACTTTATAAGGCTCACTTTTTGTATGTGTGCGGTTAGTTGTAGAGAATAGTCCCACCGACTTTCCTGCTCGGGCCGCCTTCTGTTGTAACTATGCTCTCCAAGAACCACCGGAGTCACAACAATAAGTACAAAACTAAGGAATTGTCTCAGCAAGGCATTCTGCAGAAGGCTGAGTGTCATCAGCAGACCATCTGCCCAGCAAGCACGCAGAGAGGCAGCAGGCCCCACCCCCTAGGGCAGCAGGCCCCACCCCCCTGCTCAGATTGGTTGAGCTCAGCTTCACAATCTGCTGGAGACTGGCTAGTCTGAATAAAATGTATTTACATAAGGTGATTTTGAAATAAAATGAACACACTTAGTTTCAAAATATCCTCACAGCCCTCTGCAATTTCTTAAACAGTCTGGGGCATGTCATAATTCCATCTTGAAATCAGTTTAAGACAAAACCTTACATTTCAAAAATGTTTTTTTGGGTTTTGGTTGGTTGTGGGGCTTGAACTCAGGGCCTGGGCGCTGTCCCTGAGCCCCTTGGTGCTCAGGATAGCACTCTTCCACTTGAGTCACAGCACCACTTCTGCCATTTTCTGAATAGTTTGTTGGAGATAAGAATCTCATGGGGACTTTTCTGCCCAGGCTGGCTTTGAACTGCAAACTTCAGATCTCAGCCTTCTGAGTGGCTAGGATTACAGGTGTGAGCCACTGATGCCCGGCTGCAAAAATCCTTTCTTATCCCAAAGTAGTTCCTCTTTTCCTTACCAAGAGCCAAGCTACCAGGCCAAAGCAGGAACTTTTAAGCAATACACTTTGATAGAAAAGGCAGTTTTTCTCTAAGTTAGAACCATAACCCTTAGATCTCAGCTCCAAGTAGCTAGGATTACAGGCATGTGCCGCCAACAGCCCACCAAGCCTCATTTTGTATGACTGTCTTGTGTTAGGGTGCTATATGTGAATGTATGCATGGAAAGTGCCTTCTGGGTTTGCACATTCCCGCCCCCCATTCCTGTCCAGTGCTGTGGGTCTGACCCTGGGGTTCCCCCAATGGTTCCAGCCATATGAACCTTGATCTGCAGTTGGATTTCTCAACCACTTTTCCAGCTCCTCTTACACCTGTCATTATTCTTGCTCCTCTCTCTGACCCAGGCTTCTCCGCTGCTTGTGCATTCTGAATTCTGTATTCTGTATTCCAGGAGCTCATCCTACAATTTGGCTCATTCTGAATCAACAGATGAAAACAAAAAACAAAAAACATCAGTCTTATCTCTCCGCTGGACCAAGTAGGAAGAATCAGCACAAAGCCTTGCCTCCCTTTGTAAAAGTTCTTTTCCTTTGTTTTATGCTGGTCCTGGGGCTTTAACTCTGGGCTTGAAAATCTTGCCAAGACTGGTGCTCTATCACTTAAGCCTGGAAACAAGAGACTCACAGACTCACCTACAGGGGTTGACTTTGATCCTCAGATTGAGATCCTCAAGACCTCAGCCTCCTGAGTAGTTAAGGCTACAGGCATGAACTACTTGAGTGTAGACCAATAGTTTTCTATTGAATTGCACCCCACAGTCCCACCAATCAGCCAAAGGCATTCTGCCCTGTCTCTGTTGCTACCTCCCCATGCTTAGAATGGTCCTGACTGTAAGTCTGCCACATATTGCTCATCTGAGATGCCCATTATCCCCGTTTGTACACTCCCCAGTCTTTGTTCAGTATGAATCACTTCACTAGATTCTCTGAACATAAGTCTACATTGGACCCAAGTATTGGGGATAAAGCCATTGCAGACTCACAGGAAGGGACATGAGACAACCATCTCCAATCAACTACTCAGAAAATGGTGGAAGTGGTGCTGTGGTTCAGGTGGTAGAGTGCTAGCCTTGAGCACAAAGAGACTCAGGGACAGCACCCAGGCCCTGAGTTGAAGTCCCAGAATCACCAAAAAAGAAAGAAAGAAAATGACAAATGATTGTTGATAAGCATCTAAATGGACAAATGCAGCGAATTCATGGATTTGGGTCCCTCGCCTCTTCAATGCAGATGTCCCAGGACATACCGGCAGCTGATAGGCTCAGTCTAGAGGCTGAGACGGATTAATGTCTCAACTGTTAGCTGAGCTGTGTCTGACAGCCCCCTTGTACGACTCCTTGCACAGACAGAGACAAGATGATGGTTTTACTTCTGATTTTTGATAAAAAAGAAAGCACACATGAAGACCAGAACAGTGAGAAATAACCCACAGGTTATTAAACACTAGGTTTTGTAATGGTATCAAAAGAAACCAAAGGACGGGAAGCTAAACTGTTGGAAGGCAAACCATAGACACAGCCACTAAATTTCATGGATCACTTTTTTTCCTAGAAGAATCTTCTAAAGTTCATTTATAAAGTTGCCATAATAATAGATATATTTCAGAGTGGTCACCGACTCGTGGAGAAGACAGAAACAAATATGTAAGGTAGATACACTTAATTGTAGGGTAAGCCCTCGTTGAATGCTATTACACTTATTTTCTCCATTTTTAATTATTCAAGTGTTGGCAAGCCATGCTATGAGTACAATAAGCATTGAATTATTCCTTTGAAGAAATGAAGACAGTAATTCTGCTCTAGCATCTGAACTGTTTTTATTTAAACCACCACTAGGGGGCACCACGGACACATTCTTCAGCAGCCAGACCAACCACCCTGGTCTGTTCCAGAAGTAACTACCCTCAATCATTTCTTTGTTTCTTACTAGTTTCCTGAGTTGTCACTATTTAGTATAAATCATTAATATAAATATTCATTTTGATGTGGACTAAAAGCTTGTCTTAGTTAATTAGAGACCTTCTGAGCATTTGCGTGTGGAGAGGAGGAATGCTAACATACATGTACTGAACCAGTGATTTCTCAGTCAAGAGGGAACTTCTCACTGCTTTTCAATGGGAAGTGGATACCGACCAGCAATAGACATTAAAATAGTGCATCCCCCCCCCACACACACACAGAGTGTTACAGAAAAATTCATTTAAACCAAGGTCAGGTCTTCAAATCAGCACAATAACTCTGAAGTCAGAGAGAGAAAATAAACAAGAGGAAAGGTAAGCAACAACTGCTATTAAAAGGAACTCCAGGCAGCTGAAACTGGTCTGAGTACATTCCTAAAAACATAATTAGCCAAATCCTTCCAGAAATTAAGCCATCAAAATGACATTATAGTACAGTTAAAAAATGTATTTACAGAGCGAAAGAGCAGTCATCCTAGCATATCCCTGTGTCCTGAGGGGTTCTCTTCTCCTGGGAAAAGATGCAGCAGAGAATTAGCTGCTGTGTGGTGAAGCAACTTCAAACTGTCACAGATACATTCTAGGCAATGCTATTTCTTAACTCCTTCAGTGGTGCTCAGGTTGAGAATGGATTAACTCAATCGGTTCTTTTCTACTTCCTTTGTCATCTTAGGGGATGATCAAAATAACTAGAACAATGGCTTGCTAAGGACTTTTCCAAATCCCAGCAGATATTGAAAAGTGATGAATGCCAAGAGAGGTGCTGAGCTGGGCACTGGCAACGCACACTCAGGAGGCTGAGATCTGAGGATCAGGGTTGAAAGCCAACCTGGGCAGGAAAGGTTGTGAGCTTCTTATCTCCATTTAACCACTAAGAGGTCGAAATGGAGCTGTGGCTCGATAGCCCTGAGTAAAAAGACTAAGGGACAGCACTCAGGCCCTGAGTTCAAGTCCCACATGCACGGTGGGGGTGGGGGGAAGAGACTGTTGAATTCTGCTAGTGTTAGCTTACTCAGAAAAGTAGGCTGTGATATTTCACATCCTTCATCAGTAAAAGGCCAGTTCTTTTCCTCTCACTAAGGATGCCAATAAAACAGAATTATCGTCTTATTAATTTTGAAGGTCTAGAAATATATTTTTCTATTTGTTTTTTTGTCGGTCATGGAGCTTGAAATGGAAATATACTTTCCTATAAGGTACAGTGATATATGATTTATTCAAAATGTCTATATTTCCATTTTCCCAATAGCGATGCAGAAGAGAAGACCCAAAGGAAACAGGAATAGGAGCACTTGTCCAGAAGTACGCCACAGGCATCCTGATATCACGTTTCCACATCATGATAATACCTTTCTATTGTGCTTCTGCCCTGCTGCGGGTGCTGGAATGGAATGGAACCCAGGGTCTCCTGCTTGGCTTTTTTTTTTTTTTTTTTTTTTTTTTTTTTTGTGGTCGTGGGGCCTGAACTCTGGGCCTGGACGCTGTCCCTCAGCTCTTCCGCTCAAGGCTAGCGCTCTACCACTTGAGCCACAGCGCCACTTCTGGCTTTTTCTGCTTATGTGGTGCTGAGGAATCGAACCCAGGGCCTCATGCATGCAAGGCAAGCGCTCTACCACTGAGCCACCTTCCCAGCCCCAAGAGACCACAATTTTCTCACCTCCAGGATGGACTTACTGCAGACACTAGCTGATAACTCTGCAAATTTGCTCCCCCCTTCCCCTTGGGCACATAACAAAGTAGACTACATTTCTCAGGTTTTACTAAGCGCAGCTTGATGACTGAGCCAGCAACATGGGAGACGTGGCCAGTGGACATCCCCGTAGAATTTGTGTGGCTCCGTTCATCGTCTCCAAGCCCTTTCGACCCTCGTCAGATCTGGTGGAGACAGCTACCACGGCCATCTTGGGAGTGGTACATTGAAAATGGCCGGGGGTGCACGCCGCTGCTCTCCTGCCCCGCCTTGCTGGAGGAGATGGGGCTGCTGAACAAGCCTCTCACATTTGGGTTTATTTGTTCTTTCTCTGTGTGTGTGTGTGTGTGCGCGCGCATGTGCGTGCACAAAGTAATAAGGCCTGAACCCAGGTCCTAGGCGGTGCTCCTTATGTTTTTTTTTTTTTTCCCTCCTCAAAGCTGGCACTAGCCCCACTTCCAGATTTTTGTTGGTTAACTAGAGATCCGCATCTCACAACTTTCCTGCCCGAGCTGGCTTTGAATCACAACCCTCAGATCTTAGCATCCTAAGTAGCTAGGATTGCAGGCGAGAGCCGCTGATGCCCAGATTGGGCTTACTTGTAATAGTTGCTGGGACTACGTCAAGCAGGCCAGGGGCAGCACGGCAGCGGGGTCTCCTCCTGCCTGAATGCTCCTAAGTTCTCACTGTATTATCTATAGCAAGGAAGAGCTGACACAACAGGGCCCAAAGGAAGGGAAAGCACCTGCAATGTAGTGAGGGTGCTGTGATGTATCTACACTGGTTGTGAAAAATGACTTTGCGACTTACACTTCAGTGCAAGTGTTTGGCATTCTCAAAAAAACAAAAAGAAGAAGACAGTCTAAAACAGTATGCACTCCCCCAGAGAGACTATGCATTTTATCATAAAGTAGGCAACTAAAAGCACTTTATTCCTAACTTCCCCCAAACACTCCAAGCTCAAACCATGAGACACCAGATGCTGATTTCAGATTGGTGTGTTGAATCTTAAATCCCCAATGACAATGGGTCACTGATGTTCAGTGAGGCCTGAGTATATGTTCCCTTTTGTTAGGGAGGAGTTGAACCACGATCGTGCACATTTCCGTTGGTCTGTGCCCTTCATGCTAATGGAAAATGCTGGTATGCTCCCCCAGCAGGGAAGTGTTCGAGGTGCAGCATGGGTAGTGGTCTCTGTGCGGGGCAGGATGAGCGGGAGATGGGAGTCACTCGCCGGCATGCAGGGCACGAGTTCTCCCTTCCAGGTTTCCAACGGCAGAGGCTGCCTCTGAGGTCTGAACACAGCCCAGAGAGAAAACAGACCTGGACGGTCCATGGGAATTCAAGCTCCGAAGGCAGACAAAACTTCAAGTGGAAAATCCTCACTGTTCCTCAGTGAAGAGAAACCGCTCTGAAATCAAAACTATGCCTGGTGGGCAACAGGTTTGTATAGACAGCCTTAATAACCGTGTTAGTCTTTGATGTGGTCTGGAATGTTTCATCCGAGTTTACACCAGGGCTTGAATCATGTCTCCCTAAAATTCATATACAAAATCGTGTGTGTGTGTGTGTGTGTGTGTGTGTGTGTGTGTGTGTGTGTGTGTGTGTGTGTGTGTGTGTGTGTGTGTGTGTGTGTGTGTGTGTGTGTGTGTCCTTGAACTCAGGGACTGGGTACTGTCCCTGATCTTCTTTTCTGCTCAAGGCTAGTGCTCTACCACCTCCTGAACCACTGCTCCCTTTCTGGTTTTTGTTTTGTTTTGTTTTGCTTTTGTTTATTGCTGCTTAACTTGAGATCAGAGTCTCAAAGACTTTCCTGCCCAGGCTGACTTCTAACCGTGGTCCTCAGATCTCAGCCTCCTGAGTAGCTAGGATGACAGGTATGAGTCACTGGCACCTAGCTTTCTTATGCTGAAATCTTAACTATTAGCACCTTAAAATAGGAAACAGAATTGCTGCTGATGTAATAAATTGAGATCATTAGGTAGGCCTTCATGGAGGCCGATTGATGTTTCTAATAATGGCAGGGGTTTGGGCACAGACATGCACACAGAGATAAAAAATGGCTGAAGATGAAGGCAGAGACAGAGGTGACACTTGTATGAGCCACAATCTCACAACCCTCAGAAGGAAGGAAACTTGCGACATCTTCATCTTAGACCACAGGCAAAAATACATTTCTGGTAATTCTTCATTTGGCAACCTCAGCAAAAGAATGCAGTACCTATGTAAGAATAAGAGCAGGACCACACTGATCACATGATCAAGACAGGCTTCCGTATCATCCTTCCTGAGTAGTGACATCAGTGGCGTAGTCTTGAGGGCTGCTTAAAGGAGGTGTAATGACATTTGGGGTCAGCTAAAGAGCCACTAATGTGGCGCTGCCACCAGCTCCCTCGGTTGTTTGTTCATTGGCATGATATTAGAACGTGAGGACCTGCCCTTTCTTCTCAATATCTTAGTGTACTGCTCTACCAAGGCGTAAATGAGACCTAAGAAGTACAATCCTGGGCTGGACGTTCCTAGCTACTCAGGAGGCTGAGATCTGAGGATCGAGGTTTGAAGGAAAAGTCTGGGAGACTCCTATCTGCAATTAACCACTTTAAAGCTGGAAGTAGAGCTGTGGCATAAAGTGGCAGAGCGCTAGCCTTGTGCAAAAGAGCCCCAAGACAGTGCCCAGACCCCGAGTTCAAGCCACACGACTGACTAAAAAACAAAAATGCAATCACTACCAGCTCTACTGGCAAAGGTAGAATGACAAATGTGTCCAATTGTGCTTCGCTATCCGTGAGAGTCAAATCAGCCATCAGTGAATAAAAAGGGCACAAAGACTGACGCCATGATGCTCAAGCAATGCACTAGACAATGCCATGCGAAGTGCATTTGCACGCGACGTGTGTGCTGTCGTCAGACTCGCCGTGGCCTGGACACCATGTGACAGGAGGTTGCAGTGTCTTCTCCTTAGTCCCAGCTTCCCACAGCCTTCTTGGTGCCCCTTTGACTTCACATATGGCCTTTGCTCCCCCCCGCCGTTCGTTGTTCGTCCCCCAAGTCTCTTCTACTCTGATCTCAGATATAGAAATGCCCAGCTTCTTCATGGTTGTTGTTGCCATCATCATCATCATCATCATCATCATCATCATCATCATCATCATTATCATCATCATCATGTATGGCGTGATTCTTTCCAGTATGCGGTGTGTAGCACAGAAGACAGATCTTTCTAAGCTGAATTTTTCCATGCAAGAGAGTTAATTGGACCATCAGGCAAATAAAGGCCACGACACACACAAGATTGGACAGAGAAGGAATTCGCTTTCCTTTTTCCTCTGATACGTGACAGTACCTTCAGTTTCAACAGCTGAACTTTTTGCCCACTCCACTTTTTTCGGACAGCGGGATGAGTGGTACTACCCAGAAAACACGTGGGCCATTTCTTAAAAATCTATCCAATGTTAGCTTCTGGTGGTAGCTGTCTGAAAAGAAGTGGCTGGAAGGAGTCAGATTATATTGCCCTAGCTGTCTAGGTAATCATGAGTTATTTGAATTCAAAAGGAAATGGAAAGATCAGTTCCCAGAGGGGCATGCTGAAAATATCAGCATGTATTAACTAATCATTTGTATTTACTAAGCATCTGCTAGGTGCCCATTTTGGTGTCAGAAAACCGAAGAAAGACCAACGAAAATGATAGCACCGTTCCCTTCAGTTAACTTGAGATATTATTTAATTATGATTCAATATACAAAAAAAGTTCCAACTTAGTAGAAGACAGAGTGGAGATTTAAGACCTACATGGGTCACCAAGACCAAATTTTGTAAAAGTTCAGAGACTGGTAGTAAAACCTGGAAAATTTCTTTGTGTCCTTTTTTATTTGTTCATTGCTTGTTTTTTTTAAAGGGTCTTCTCACTAGGTAACCCATTCTGGCCTCGAACTCACAATCCTGTCTCAGCCCTCCAAGTGCTAGGATCCCAAGTATGTGCCACCACCCCTGGATACAAATGGAGACTTTTTAAGGATCAGCATGAAATATGTAGGCTTACCCTGCCTTCTTTGGAGAACAGGCAAGACTAAGAAAATCATAGGCACTATGAAGATCTCTTTAAGAATAAATCTAGATTGGCCAGACACTGGTGGCTCACGCCTGTAATATTAACGTCTCAAGAGGCAGAGATCTGAGAATCACAGTTCCAGCCCAGGCAGGAAAGTCTCCAATTAACCATTACCTAACCAGAAGTGGAACTGTGGCTCAAAATGGAAGAATACTAGCCTTGAGCAAGGGAGTTCAAGGACAGTGCCCAGGCCTGGAGTTCAAGCCCTACAAGCATGTGAGCACACGCTCACGCACACACACACACACACACACACACACATCTAGACTGAAAGAACAATTGTATAACTGAAAACACACAAATTGTTGCTGTTGTTGTTGTTATTATGAGTATTATTATTAGTGAGTTGTGGGGCTTGAATTCATGGCCTGGCTGCTGTCCCTGAGCCTCCTTGTGTTCAGGGCAAGCACTCTACCACTTGAGCCACAGTATCACTTCCAGTTTCTGAGTGGTTAATTGGAGATAAGAGCCTTATGGTGACTATTCTGCCTGGGCTGGCTTTGAACCATGATCCTCAGATCCTGGCCTCCTGAGTAGCTAGGATCACAGGTGTGAGACACTGGTGCCCTGCTATTATTTATTTTTTTTAAGTAAGGTAAATAGGACTGAGAAAGGAATGCTGGGATATAATCAAACATGAGTAGGGGTTGGGAAAAACCCCACTGCACTACAGGATAATCTGGGGAGAAAAGCACACTCTGCCTGTAACGTGTGGATGTTTTCCCCAACGGACAGACTTGATAAATAGTATGTATTTTCTACTTCAAAAAAGATGTACACTACTATTATGGAATACTTCCCATATGTTCAGTCACCTTTGACACCTCTACTATGCAAAGATGGATATTTCTCCTCCATCTGATTAAACTCTACCCTCTGTACATATATAAATGTCCTTTCTCTTCCCTGAACTCTTCCAGACACATACTTAATCACCTGATTAATTACCGGACCTCTACGTAAATTGCTGTCAAGATGAAGATGATCATTTTATCACCGATTCTGCCGAATAAACATTTACTGCTTAACATGTCTGACAAAGTCATTTGTAAACCCTCATAATATAAATGAAGGTACATTAAGGCTACAATAAGCCTATAATATGAATAGCTTTAAAATCATTTGATAACTACAGACAGTTTCCTAAGCAATTACAAGATGTTCTCTGTTAATTTAGAAAGGAATTCCAAACAAGGCATTTAAAGTCTAATAAGATGCCATTAAATGAAGGGGGACAAGGGAGGGGGGAAAGAAAAAGAAAACCCTAAGGCTTGAACTAGTAGAAATGATTCTCAGAGCTACTGACCCTTGCAAGATGCATGTTTCCATGAGTTTCTAGACACAAAGCAGATTTCTAATTGAAGGTGATTATCTAGTTACTACATCCCAAATTGCATGAATCTCTTGTACTGATTCCCACCAACCACTAATTATATGGAGCATTTACCAATCTGAAAGTCCATAGAAACTGTTGAGTCAATCTACCAACTACATACAATGAAGATGAGCACCGGGAACTGAGGCCCTGTGCACTGCGTCCGGCTCCGCATGTAGATGAATTACAGGGTTGATCCAACTGGGAATAAATTCACAATGAGACATTGCTCTTGGGTTTTCTGAGGTGCTGATGCCAATAGCCCTGTCGGTCATCCCAAAGAAAGACACCCATGGATACGTTGCCGACATAAGACAGAAAAAGAACAGCAATGCATAACTCTCGAGACAAATTCCAATACAGCAAACTGTATCTTCCTACACTCAACCCATGAACTTCTTGCCTCCCTCCCAAACTGGGAAGCTTGACTGGGAAGCTACAGTAGTAAACAATACGCAGCCTTGTGCAGATACACAAATGCACTTCTGTAAACTGTAATTCCCATTAGTTGGGTTAATTAAGATGAACACCAGTCATCGCAAACCCCCGAAGTCAACAGAGATAATTTACCAAGGCAAGTCCCACGACGAGTCATTCGTTGAACAGATTGGAAGGTGGTTCCTTACCATTACTTGGGTTCTCTTCATGGATTACCAGCAAGAGAGCCCACGACAACTTGCACAATCCAAAAGAAAACTTATTTGTACAGAGAAAAATACGGACGTGAACCTAAGCACACACATGAACACTGCTGTTACAAGAGATGAAATACACACGTGGGTGTTTGCATTTTCGATTTTAGTGTACTGAGGTGAATGAAGTAACTCTCATCTTGAGAATCAAGGTTTGGTTGTTTTCATTCTCTTAGCATAACAATCATAACCTGTGCTCCAGGTCAAATCTGTCACAAAGAAAGAAACGTAGCAAAAGACTAGTACACGTGCAGAGAAGAAAGTTGGACGTGTGTGCCCGGCCTTACCTCCATGGTCAAATTCACAGTGCTAATGGCCACCTTGATTTCTCCATCTGTCAGTTCCTTTAGATCTTTCAACAGTATTTGTTCAATACTTAAACCTGTGAACAATAGGGGAAATGTTATTTTAGGCTTAGAGAACAAATTTTGTACCATCAACGGGTTATCTGAACAACTCATTTTATTAATGTCAATACCTCTAGTATAATTTTTATCAATAAACCCACACCGGCAATGATGATCACATTTACAGTAGCTGAGACTCTCCGTGAGAAAATTTACCTCTCATGATGCAAAAGAAGGCTCATGACTGTCAGAACATTTCATTAGAGGGATGCGGGCAAACTAAACAAGAGGAGATAGGACAATAGGAGCAAGGTGCTGCTGGCTCACACCTGTGATCCTCGCTACTCAGGAAGCCAAGATCTGAGGGTCAAGGCCCAGGCAGGAAACTCCATGGAACTCTTATCTCCAACTAACCAACAAAAAGCCAGAAGTGGAGTTGTGGCTTCAGTGGTAGAGAGCCAGCCTTGAGTGAAGAAGCTAAGGGACAGTGCCTAAGCCCCAGTACCAGTGCAAAAAAAGAAGAAAAATGAGGAATACAGACTAGGGAGGGACAAGAAAAGAAAGGTAAGAGAAATCTGGGAATGCAGAAAAGATGTGGGCCAGAAGACTGCGGTAAGACTAAAGCAAGACATCAATAAGTAAGAAACCAAGAATACAACTGCACAGCTTTCTTCTCTTCCCCCTTTCCCACTTCCCCGTGTGTCTGACTCTCCCATTGGCTCAAACCCAACTAGAAACTAGGGCCAACAGAACTCAGAAGATGAGGGTTGAGCTATGGCTCGAATGGTAGGGTGCCCCTCTAGCAGGCTTGCCTGAGTTCAAGCCCCAGTACTGTCAAATAGGTAAAATACCTCAAAAAGAACCCAGGGGGCTGGGAAGGTGGCTCAGTGGTAGAGTGCTTGTCTTGCATGCATGAGGCCCTGGGTTCAATTCCTCAGCACCACATAAGCAAAAAGACAAAAGCCGGAAGTGGTGCTGTGGCTCAAGTGGTAGAGCGCTAGCCTTGAGCTGAAGAGCTGAGGGACAGCGCCCAGGCCCAGAGTTCAGGCCCCACGACCGGACCAAAAAAAAAAAAAAAGAATCCAGAACTTAACAAGAGGAAGACCTTGAGTTCAAGCTCCTATACCTCCAAAAAAAAAAATGCATCCAAAAGATAAAATAATCAGGTTCAGTCACCAGAGACCCAGATAGGAAAGGAGTGGTGGAGTTAGGAAAGCTAAAGAAAAGCTAGATACTCAGATAATACCAATCAAGGCCAAAATTTGTTTTCAGGGTACATTTAGGCTATCCCCTGTAATTTTGTAATTTCTAGCACAGTTTTACTCAGAATACATTTAGGCTAACCCCTGTAATTTTGTAATTTCTAGCACAGTTTTACTCAGAATATACTTTATAGCTGGGTACTGGTGGCTCACATCTATAGTATAGCTACTCAGGAGGCTGAAATCTGAGGATTGTGATTTGAAGCCAGACCAGGCAGGAAAGTCGACAAGAGTCTTATATCCTATTAAGCACCAAAAAAAGCCACAAGTGGAGCTGTGGGTCAAGTAGTTCAAAGACAGAGCCTAGGCCCAGGTTTAAATCTCAGGATAGTCACAAAAAGAATATATACTTTATAAATGTGGCCCCTAAAACTATGATAATCGAATTGGCAGGCTATAGCAGTAATGACTATTGAATTCCGTAATTGATGCTAGAAATAATCTGGAAGGACTAAATTATCCAGAACATCCACACGGTTGTAATCATCTGGCCAAAATTCTCCAATGAAGATCGAAGGCCACACATTTTCCTACTGCGGGTTAAGCGACTCATGGAATCGGCTGTGACACGGAAAGGCCAGTCGTTTTAGAGATGGATGACAGAATAGATGTCATTGCACACCTTGCACACACCTGCATCACACTGAAGATACAGCTGCAGGTGCTGCTCCCAGATGACTCCCAACCCCCATCTCCATTGCCCAACCTGACAGTCCACCCCCAGCACCGAAGGAAATGAGGCTTTCCCTGGACTAGAGTCAGCTGGCTAATGTCTAAGAGCCAGCAGCAAAAGCTTCTTTGTAGCCGGGCACCGGTGGCTCACGCCTGTCATCCTAGCTACTCAGGAGGCTGAGATCTGAGGATCGAGGTTCAAAGCCAGCCTGGGCAGGAAAGTCCGAGAGACTCTTATCTGCAATAAACCATTAGAAAACCGGAAGTGGCGCTGCCGCTCAAGTGGTAGAGCGCTGGCCTTGAGCTGAAGAGCGCAGGGACAGTGCCCAAGCCCAGAGTTCAAGCCCCACGACCGACCAAAAAAAAAGTTCTTTGTAGTATTTGTCAAACTCTGTGGCATGATTGTTCCTGCGATGGCTGATCTCAGGCTGCTTTCCCAGTATCAGCCAACTCACAAAATACACCAGCGTTAAGCACTGACTGTGGGAGCCAGAATCAGCAGGTCCCTGCAGGCCACACAGCTCTCCCGTGGGATCGCCCTGGAGTAGAACTTTACACACAGTCCCTTACAAAGGCCCAGCGGAGCCTACAGAAGAGACACCTGGTACCAGGTGAGCCAACAATATAAGCCCGAATAATCTTTCAACAAGCACAGCAAGAAGGAAGAAAGTCGGCGCCTTCTCCAGTTCATCTTCCAGGCAGGCCTGACAACGCTATGCACACACCACCAGGGTTTGCTTTGAGGAAGGGTCTCCTAGGTAGCCCAGGTTCCAGAGGGGTGAGATTACAGGCATGCGCCACTATGCCCTGCCCGGGTCACTCACCTTGAGCACTGAACTGGGTCTCCTGCAGGACACTAATGATGTCCTCTCGTGGTGGCAAGTTGGGAAATTGTTCTTCCAAGATGGAAAGGATCTCCTCCTGCTTCTCAGAGACCTGATTTGGATCCATAGTCATCCACTTGAAAAGGATGCTGCCTGAAAGACACAATCAAAATGGCCCTGAGCTTGTCTGCCACCCAGGACAGTGGTAGGAAAACAATTCTCTCCGATTTTTGTTTGTGGGCTTAGATGGCACCTCACATTTTTCTCTAAGCTTGGCTAGACGCTGATCCTCCCACCCACAGTCACAGAAAAGTGGATCACCACCTGTTTCAGTGACTTTTTCAAGGAGACATAATTATTGTTTTTGTGTGAGTATTAAGGCTGAAACCCAGGCTGTCATACTGCCCTGTAACTTTCTGGATCAAGACCAGTGCTCTCCACTACTGGCATTTTGCTGGTTACTTGGAAATAAGAGGGGCACAGGCTTTCCTTCCCAGGGCCAGCTTCAAACTGCAATCCTCAAGATCTCAGGCCTCCTGAGTAGCGAGGATTACAGGCGTGAGCCACCGGCGCCCGGCTAGCGTTATATATTTTTAATCCAGAGAATGTACTGACTTTTAACTGGCAAGTGTCCATTTTAGACATTGTTCTTAAATGTTTTCTGTCTCTAGTACAAGTATACGGCTCTTTACTACGGTCAGGCTTTTACTAGAGCTATTTTCCTCACCCCTTTTCAGCCTCCTGTCCCAATTTGTAGTCTGACACCTGCCCTGATGGGCCCATGAACTTAAGGAATGTGATTGTTTCCACTGTCCAGGGTGTTGCTTGTTTTTGAACTGGTCCTGGGAGCTGTCCCTGAGCTTCTTTGCTCGAGGCAAGCACTCTGCCACTTGAGGCCTAGCTCTACTAACGGCTTTTTGGTGGTTAACTGGAGGTAAGAGTCTCACAAACTTTCCTGTGATCTTCAGATTTCAGACTCCAGAGTAGCTAGGATTATAGGCATGAGCCACTGGCCTGGGCTCATCACCCTGTCTGTATTAGCATCAACAAAGTGTGGCATTTTGGCATGGTCACATATGCATTCAGTATACCCCAGTCAGCCGCGTTCCCACCCGTCACCCTTCCTCAGCTCTCCCACCCCACCATGTTCAAACCAATCTCAACGTGCTTCACAGCTGTCATTTTACTTATGTACATGAAAGCGACGTGACCACATTTACTGTCTTTTCCTTTCTACTTGCCCTCTCCCCTCCCACTAGTACACATTTCCCAGAAAGGACACATTTCACCTTTCTTCTTCTTTTCTTTTCCTTCCTTCCTTCCTTCCTTCCTTCCTTCCTTCCTTCCTTCCTTCCTTCCTTCCTTCCCTCCTTCCTTCCTTCCTTTCTTTTGTCAGTTGTGGGGCTTGAACTCTGGGCCTAGGCACTGTCCCTCAGCTCTTCAGCTCAAGGCTAGCACTCTACCACCTAAGCCACAGCACCACTTCCGGTTTTCTGACAGTTTACTGGAGATAAGAGTCTCACGGACTAGGACTTTCCTGCCCGGGCTGGCTTTGAACGGTGATTCTCAGATCTCAGCCTCCTGAGTAGCTAGGATGACAGGCGTGAGTCACCAGCTCCCAGCTCATTTCACCTTTCTAATATTCATTTTTTATTGTAAAGATGGTGTACAGTTACATGAGTAAGGTAATGAGTACATTTCTTGTCAAACATTGTTACCCCTTCCCTGTTGTCCCCCCACTATCCCTTCCCTCCCAACCTCCCCAACTTCTCCCCCACCCCAAGAAGTGCATCTTAATCATTCAAAGGGGTTTCCCCATAGTATATTACATATGTGTGTTCTGTACAAGACAAAGACAAAACAAATTTTAGAAGCAATAGTAATGGTATACTGTTTACAAGAACACACCTCAAAGACAATATCACGGTTAGGAAAGAGTGGCTATGGTTGGGAAGACAAACTCAGTGTTTGAACACCTTAAGGTAGCTCTGTGATCACCTGTTGCTAGGAAACTCACTGCCCCTCAGTTACCCACGTAACAACCTTGACACTGACCTACTGTTCCTTTCTCAACAGCAAGTCCAAGTTTGCCAAAGGTCATTCTCCTGATATCTATTCACTGGAGCCAGCAAGTGTGGATGGAATTGGGAAATGTTAGGAGGAAGACAGAGTCATTCAGAGACGCCACTCGGACTTGGTTGGTGCCTCTGACTGAGGCACCAACAGTCTTTAGGGTGGAAATTCAGTGGTAGAATTACTAACTGTCAAGTCCTTTGGCACATCCTTTGTAAAGACTGTTTGAGACAAAAATTGAGAACCGAGCAAGCCCCCATAATCTGGAATGTTATAATTTTGCTTAATTTTGAGTATTCGGGGGACTTCCACCTGATATTTTAGATAATGATTTCCTGTGATGGTTGCTTCTCACACTATTTGGAACATGGGTGCTACCTAGATAATAACCCAGAAGATGTGAATGGATTCATGGGAAAGAAACAGGAAACAGTTATGTGGATAGGGATAAAAAATGACAGCCATAATATGTGGCAGCTAGCATGTGGCCCATCAGGATGTTTCTTATTCTCATAATCCCTCAGGCTCCTGCTCAGATGCTTCTTTTTCCCATAATGCTATGCGTTCCTGCTCAAACACTTCTTCCCACAATGCCCTGGGTGGCAGCTCAACCAATGGAAAGAGTTGGGGCAGCTCAGGCACAGGCCATCAAGCAATCAGCCCACAGCTTAAGGCAGCAGACCTGACTGGAGCACTGAACTTTAAAAACTGCCTCTGACAGGACCCCACTGGAGCTGACGGTGAACTAATAATCTGTGTTTCTTTGATAGGGGATCTTATTGTCAAAATATGTTAAAAAGGAAAGGCAATATTTAAAATTAATCTTTAAAACGGTGGCCTTAAGCAACCCTGTGGAATAACTAAGTGAAAAGAGACTTCTGATCCTGCCTTATGTTTAAGTCTGACTTGGCAGTCATTAAAAGGACAATACATACTGGTAGAGAAAACTGACTCAGAAAGATGCTCACCATATACTGAGTAGTTTTTACTAGAAGAGAATCATTTATATGGCAAACTTTTCCGCATTCATAGTAGAAGCCCATTAATGGCATAGTTCACCATCAGTAGCACAATATACAGCAGCCATAGATAGCTGTCAGCACATTCAAACCTATCTCTTAGAGAGTGCTGACTTAAAACCTAGCCAATGGAATACTTAAACCCATAACTTGTACCCCAAAGTATCCCAGATCATAAGGTAGTAGGAGAGGCACAGAATTGACAGTGGACATTTTTTAAAAGCAATTATAATAAAATAGCAACAAAAATTTAATCTTATTACAATCCCTTCCCAATATTCTTTATTCAAAAACATGAGGATACAAAAGGCCTCTTGCCAAGAGCAATTTTGGCTCATTAAATACTGAACCTGATCTACCAGAACCATGGCATGTTCTTGTGACAAATACTTAGCAGAAAAGAAGACAGTTAAGCCTCTTTATTGTTTCATCTGGAGTTGTTGTTTTCTTGTGGAGGATAAAAAACTACTAGAGAACAAGTAACTAAGAGAGGGAGAAAGAAAGGAGAAAAAAAAAACAGGACAGTACCTCACATTTTTATCTGAAAAGGTATACAAATAAGCATAGTGTTCAAATGGATCTAGTTAGAAACTTACAGTGTCTTCAGTGAAAATAAAGCTCATCTTTATTTGGTGGGAGAAATGACTCAGAGGTTGAAGGATCATTTTGGTTCATCAAAACAGAAATAATCCTTTCTTTCCCCACCTGTGATAGCTTGAAAGAGGAGATGCAGTTCCCTCTGGACTTTGTAAGCGTTCTGGAGAACGGTGACTCACCCTTTGGGCAGGGGAGAAGGGGACTTGGCTCTACTCCTTTCCTATCTGACCTCCTTAAAAGGATCTCTTCGAAGCAGTTAATGCAGGCTACTAAAATAGCAAGCCACTCTTCGTTATTCAAGGTCAACCGGAATTACCAATAGAAAGGATAGGGCATGCTTTCTAAGTGATTTTCCCACTTAATCTTAAACTAAGAACAATTGCTGTTATTTAGGCCTTCCTCTCCTGTCAGCTTCAAGACCAGACACAAACAAACAGGAAAGGCCATTTGAGCCAATGTGCTCTTCATCCAAGCATGCCTGGTAATCAGGTGGCTGAAATCTCCTTGCCAGATGGTTCCTAGAAACAGACACACACACACACACACACACACACACACACACACACACACACACACACACACACACACACACACACACACACACACACACACACACACACACACACACACACACACACTATGATGATTCGGCAGTTTAATGGATTTTAGAGTTGGCAGTGACCCTAGTAAACATCTCTGGGGAAATAAAAGAATAGAGGTTGAACAGCCTGCTGGGTCTATAACTGTTTGCTTTTGGTACAAATCCAGGGCAAAACCAAGCACCAGCTTTGGGCCACAAGACAGTATAATGTGGCTTTTGGATATGCAAAATGTTAGAAAATAGTGGGAAAATCTTCATGTCAGAGGAGGAATAAGAAGAGAAAGAGGTAGACAGGAGTAAAAGGAAGAGAAAGAACCATATCACAGAAACAGGTGGAAGGAAAGAAGAAGCCAAAAGACAGACATTTCTAAAAAACAAAAACTAAACTAATGTGTGGTCTCTTCTGAATGAGCACTTCATTTTATTACACAAAAAATTAGAAAGCCATGTCCAGTCAGCATGTGGTCTTACAGGGGATGGACACTCATGATTTGTAATTTGCTGATTTGTTGAAATTTCAACAATTTTGATGTCTAGCCTTCTTAGCTTTTTTAGAAGTTTTAGTTTAAGAAACCATATCCTAGGATTGGAGGCCTGGCTCAGGTGGTAGAGTGCCAGCCAATGAGTGAAATCATCAGATTCAGAGTTTGAGTCCTGGTCTCAGAAGAAAGGAGAGGAGAGGAGAAGAAAGGAAAGGAAAGGGGAAAGGAAAGGAGGAAGGAAAGGAGGAAAGAAAAGGGAAAGGGAAAGGAAGAAAGAAGGACAGGAACAGAAGAAAAAAGGAAAGAAAGGAAGGGAAGACTAAATGATGGAAGAATCATCTATGCAAGTAAATACTGTGCTTACTATTCACGGTCTAAGGACAATGAAAGTATGAGCCATGACTCCATTTGGGGAAGGTACAAAATCAGGCAAAAGCCACATGGAAAGTTACAGATATAAACATAGAGGTAGTTGAAGTATTTTTAAAAAACACAACAAGGTTTATTCCATGAGAACCAGAATGTTGGTCACCTTAAAATAGGAGGAGAAGGGACAGAACAAGGAAACCTTCTTGCTCTATTTCGTTACCTGGGTAACTGTTTAAGAGGTGTTTTCTTTGCAATGATTTACTGAGATCTGTGTGTTTGCAGTTTTATAAACATATTTTGTATACTTTTGCTCTACAAAAGTTTAAAATAATACACACAAATTCTAAAATTATATACCCAAAGTGACAACCAAAAGCTGACAATTAAATCAAGTCCTTGAAAAATACAAATTTTACAAGATTTTCTAATAGCTAAAAAAGTGGGGGAGGTTATTACTGGAAAGAACCACGCTGAAATTCTAGGCATGAAGACTGTCAGAGGATGGGCTGAAAGAGAAGAGAAATTAAAATGTCATCATGGCTGGGCACTGGTGGCTCACACCTATAATCCTAGCTACTCAGGAGGTTGAGATCTGAGGATCATGGTTCAAAGCCAGCCTGGGCTTAAGAAAGTCTGTGAGAATCATATCTCCAATTAACTACCAGAAAACCAGAAGTAAAGCTGTGGCTCAACGTGATAGTGTGCTCATCTTGAGTAAAAAAGCTCTGGGACAGCACCCAGGCCCTGAGTTCAAGCCCCACAATCAACAACAACCACAAAACCTGTCATCATATTCATAAAACCAATGCAGTCATGAGACAGCAAAGAAACTCCCTTACACAATCCACTTTACAACAGGGTTTCTTGAGGCTCTACTGTGTGCGGGCATGGTTCTAGGCAGTAGCAATGCAATGCTGAGCCTGTGCACATGTCACGGTGTCTCTGGTTTATGGAACTCATACTCTGCATGGAGAGATCTGAGCAGGAGAAACCCAGGGACAGATAGACAGAGAGACAAGTAGAAAGAAGCATTCCATGGGAGGCAACAGTTGGTGTAAACCCTAAGAGTGAGAAGAGTTTGGAATATTTGAAAGATGCTTGTATCTGGATGAGGTCCAGAAACAAGATGGTGTCTGAGGTAGATGGAGGATCAATGACGTTATAGTTTATACGAGTGGAATGCTTGAACGCTGAATATGACAAGTTGTGAGAAGCTGATAGAGAGGTCGTAATTTGACATCCTACAAAGGCCTTCTGGTTCCTTTTAAGCAATAGATTTTATGGAAGAAATAGGAGAAAGGCAGGCAGTTAGACAGGCAGTAGACAAACAGACACACAGTGGTGGCTGGGGTTGGATTCTGTAGCGATTATGGAAAATGTAGATGGAATCCAGTCTTGTTCTTGATGCATATAACCAGCAGATCAATGTTCAAGGCCAGGAAAAGAAAAGAATCAAATGTAACTCTTGGGACTGGGTGGTGGGCACAGACTTTTAATGGGTCACTAAGAGCCATATGGGTTCGTGAGCCATGTCAAGGTAGGATGGGAATTAGTCAGTCACCTAGGTAGTGGAGATGAGTCTGGAATTCAGAGCCTAGGGATATTATTTAAAAATCTTGGAAATAAACAATATCACCCAAAGATGGTATGTAGACCAAAAAAGAACTAATTTAGCCATATAAACTCAGATTTTAGGGTACAAAGTTTAAAATAATATATTCTGAGGGCCAACTTACGAGACTTTTGAAGACTCTTGAAGTCTTAGCCATAAATACCTAATTCATGACATCTGGAAATAGGTATTTCCGAAAGTAACCTGTGACAAAATTAAGCTTAAAAGTTTTGCATTCTTAAAAAACTTAAAGACTTACCAAAGTTCATGAATATAGGTTCTAGAAAAGTGTCAACGTAATGATTAGAGTATCCCCAAATAGGTTCTTTTATAAAGAAGAGTGTTTAGAAAGTAAACTACTTGTGCTATGAAACCAAAGGATGCTAACATTGCTTAGAAGAATGCAGCAAGCATTTTTTCCCTAGATTTAGTGTTTCAATGTGATCAGGAGGCTACGAAGTCTAAATTTAAATTCAACGAATACAGCAAAATTCCACTCAATTCCTTTCTTTGATGTACTAAAGATACAGGAGACTAAAAAAAAATGGATTTAGCTCCCCAATGCTTTGACTTCCCCCCATTAGGCTCACCTCTTTAAAGTCATATGCTTTTAATCAGCATCCTTTAATTCTGTCCTGCCTCTCAACATACACACACACACACACACACACACACACACACACACACACACACACACACACACACACACACACACACACGAATATATTCATATACTCTTTGGCTAATGGTCTTGAGGGACCTTTGGTCCAAGTTTAGGATCTTCATCCCCCGATTTCCCAGTTCTTAAGCAACAGGAAGTGATGTTCATATCCTGTTAATTTCCCCATGTAGCCTCAAGGCCAGCCTCATGAGAGATTTCCAGTGTCAAGAAAGCCAAGTGACTTTACCATAGCTCTCTTTCTCGGCTGCTCTGCAAACTGAATGCTCTGCCTCCCTTCTGCTTCCCTAAATTCTCACATCACCACAGCTAAGTTGTGTCTGTACCCATCGATTACAAGTTCTTACTCTTTTCCTATTCATAAAAAAAGTCATGATGATGAGGTGTTCCTTGACTACTTTTTTTCCTCCTGAATATCATGTGTGTTTTTCAGTAACAAACCAAATCTTTCAGTTTGAAAGGTATTTAAACCAAATATTGTCTCTATAGGGCTTTGTTCCACACATTTACCACTACACCCCTCTCAATGGAGATCCCAATAATATTTATCTTCCTTCTGCTGTTACAAATAAAATAGAAAGAAAAAGAAGGGGGAATGTAGTAAAAAAAAAAAAAAAAACCCTCAGTGTATATCCTACACAATTAAGAAAAGTGAGAGAAGGGGTGAGTAGGGAGGGGTGAGTAGGGAGGGGTGAGTAGGGAGGGAGGGATGAGAATGTTGAAGAGGGGACATGCGTCAAGATGTGCTAGATTCATCCGCTGCCTTATAGAACGGCAGCTCCCTTGTACAACTACCTAGAGATAAAAAGGAAGGAATTCAGTTCACTCAGGTGTTAGTTGATTTACAGACGATCATTTTGACAAAGATATTCAGGTAGGTTTCCAGTGTTTGTTAGTTTTTAAATCTTCAGAGGAACTAAATAACCCTCAGATCTTTTCTTTCCTTTCAGTGGTAGCGATAGAGGAGGTACAAGAATGCCTCCACACAGGAATAGAGTCAACAAATTCCTGGTCTTCCTTCTTTCTAAATGCTGTAGTCTGGTTCCTCACTGCTTTCCAGTTTACCAGGTGAAGCACTTCTGGGAACAACCAATGTTTCACATGAGACAATAACAACTTTCATGGTGATTCTGGGCCAAAAAAACTGACAATTTCTCCCTGGAACCACTCATCGAAACCAACAACCCCCGTGATGGAGAAGGAAATGAGATCAGTGGCACACAGCCGGCCCTCAGTATCTGCACACAGCCGGCCCTCAGTACCTGCACACAGCCGGCCCTCAGTATCTGCACACAGCCGGCCCTCAGTATCTGCACACAGCTGGCCCTCAGTATCTGTAGACCTCTCGAAGGGAGCAGCTTCTGTGGTGTGCCCATCCCATCTACAGCACCATATCGTATGTAACCTGCGTAAGGCCCTGTGTTCCTCCAGCCATCTCTGGCAGACTCATAACACCTAGGACAGTGGAGCTGCTATGTAAATAGTTGATGTGGTGAATTACTTAGGGAACAGTCACAGGAAAGAAAAGTCTGGACACATCCAGGACAGACACATTAAAAAAAAATATTTTCAATCCAAGATTGTTTGATTCCATGGATGCAAAACCTGGGTTCCAACATATTAGATGACAGGACCCGTGTCTCCCCAGTGCTCAAGGCAGGCCAGAGAGTAAGTACATCCCAAAAAGGGGCGATGAAAGGAGGTAACACTTGCCTAGCTCTTATGAGGATGAAAGATGCGTACCTTGCCTTCCAAACAGTATTGTGTAAATGCAGCATGTATCCGTATCGAGAGAGATCTCAAGGTAAAATGTGGAATTCTGGCCTCAATCACAGTGTCGAAGGGCAAGAATCACCAGTGGAAGCTATTAAAAAGGCCGAGTTGCAGCTCCGGCTCTCCACCAGCATCACAGCAGACCCGTTTATTATTCCTGTCTGGTGAAACAGCACCAGCCCTCCCTGCCTATTTTTAAATGCACATTTTTAATATTCAATATAATGCTACTCTTTAACAAACTCTTTACTCCCTGCCTCTCTGATGAAGCTTCCTGGGGTCTTTAAAGGGATTGTTAAGCCAAGAATGGATCGCACTCTTTCTGCTTGAGCAGGTCGAGAGCCACTCCATTAGGCCTCTCAGTATTTAATAGAAAGAGCCATCGCTCACCTCTGAGGAGATGAGCCAGCTGCTCGGTGATGAGCTCCGGAGCCTCCCGGAGCAGCTCCTTCAGCACCAGGGAAGAGGAAGGCTCCCGTAGCCCCACCTCACCATCGTTCTGCTCCACGGGGTTGATGACTTTGACAACGGCTGATTCCAAAGTTTTGTCCTCACTGTCAATAAAGCAAGTGCAGGAGAGGGTGAGAAACAGCTAGGCTGTATTCGTTCCATTTTGGAATGACTAATTCTCTGTTCCCCCACAAATAATAACTTCCTCTCGATAGCCCAAAAGATATTAAACTCTCACGATTCTGAATCATTAGACTTTGTTTCGTGTGTGCAAAGGCTCAAGGCTGATGTTCTAGCACGAGAGCCACAGCCCCGCTTCCAGCGCCAGTTAATTGGAGTTAAGAGTCTCGTGGACTTTTCTGTCTGGACCGGCTTCAATGTCAATCCTCAGATCTCAGTCCCCTGAGTAGCCAGGATTACAGGTGTGAGCCACCAATACCTGGCTTATTTCATGTCTTTTCACATTTCATTCCAACTATTCAAGAGTCTTAGGATGTTTTCATACCACAGCATCTCTGTCACTTGTTTTGCAGTTGGGAATAATAATGGGATTTCTACTGTAGGCTAGATGCCATTATAAAAACATTAGGTATGTTTTGTCTTATTTTATACTATACAAATGACCCTACAAAATCAGTTCTAGTAAGGTGAATTCTAATAAGATCTCCATTTTACAAATGGGGAAACTGAGGCACAAAGAAGTTAAGAAATGTGTTCAAGGTTACAGGATTAATGAACAAACGAGCAACTTGACAGTCTGGCTCTAAAACTTGCACATCCAGACAAGAGATGTAATAAAATAAAATAACAACTGAGTTTGTTATTACTTTGTATATGAGTTAGAAATGGCTTTCTCAAAAGCAGAAAGAAAAGTCTAGACATTATGACTTCCTGACTGTCAAAAACAAATGACTAACCATGAAGGCAGTAAGAAATCTCAATTCATTTTTGAAAAGCATCCTGCTGCCAAAAAAAATTCACAGCTAGAATTTACAACCTCAATGTTAGCATAACACACACACACACACACACACACACACACACACACACACACACCTTTTTTTTATACTATCTTTAAGTTGTTGTACAATCATGTTTGAATTCAACATGTCAGTGAATGAGTACGATGCACCTCGATTGATGTCACTCATATCATCATCCTCTCAAGTTAACTGGCTCGATTTTATATATACATATTAAATATTATTGTTATAGTAATTTTGGTTGGTCATAGGTCTTGCACTCAGGGCCTGGGCACTGTCCCTGAGCTTTACATCTCAAGGCTAGTGCTCTACTACTTTAAGCCAGTGCCACTGCCAGTTTTCTGGTAGTTAATTGGAGATAAGAGTCTCACAGACTTTCCTGCCTGGGCTAGCTTTGAACCAGGATCCTCAGACCTCAGCCTCCTGAGTGGCTAGGATAACAAGTGACAGCCACCGGTGCTTGGTTATACATTAACTATTATGACTGTGTTTCCCACCCTTCTTCCCTCCATTCATCGTTCTCCTGGAACCTTACTCTCATTCATTTTGTTAGTATACATGTTGTTAGGCTGTACCCTGGTGGTTCAAAAGGAGTTATGCCATTGGAATCCTCTAGTCACTTCCTCTAGTCACTGTATTTGTGTATAGATAGCATAGCTTTTTGCATCTCATTTGGTAACACAACTCTTCCCTGGCTCTCCACTGGAACACGCATTCTATACTTCACTAAGCTAGCTTCTGGCATTGTCTTTATCCACATCTGCTTGCATGAGCTGGTTTGAACAAGTTAATGTATGCATATAGCCAGTTGTCTGATCATTTTGAGTAGCCGTGCTATGGTTTGGCCGTCATCTGAATGGTCTGCAGAGGTCCAAGTAAAGGCTTGTCTCCCAAGATGAAGCTATGGGGAAGTGCTGGGAAACTTTAAGATGAGGAGCCTAGTGGAAGGTCCTCGAGTCATGGAGGGCATGACCTGGACTCAGTCTCTCTGATCCCGGACTGAGATGTGACCATTTTGCGTTTATGCTTGCTCACGTGCCAGCCTCACAGAGCCCACACTAAGGGGCTGAATCCTGAACCAAAATAAACTTCTTCATAAGTACCATTGGTCAATAATTTTTTTTTCTTACAGTGAAAGAATACTGGCAGATACAACTGATAAATGAAGTTAGTAAGAAAACAATCGTCAAGCCTGACACCAGTGACACATGCCTGTAATCCTAGCTACTGTAATCATAGCTACTCAGGATGCTGAGGTCTGAGGACTGAAAACCAAAGCCAGCCAAGGCAGCTAAGTCTGTGAAACTCATCTCCAGTTAACTAGCAAAATCCAGAACTGGAGCTGTGGCTCAAGTGGCAGGCCACTAGCATGGAAAAGGCAAGGGACAGCACCCAGGCCCTGAGTTCAAGCCCCAGTAGTACTGGCGCGCACACACACACACACACACACACACACACACACACACACACACACACACACACACACACACACACACACACACACACACACACAACCACCATCAATAACTTCCAGGCACTTATCAACTACTTACAAACTGATTGGTAACCACTTTGTACAACTACTTAATAAAAATATAATGTTAAAAATTGTTTACAATGCCTTAAAACTACAAGTTTGGAAAAATGCTACAAGAATTTTCCCCTTAAAGAAGTCATATTTCAAATGCAAGAGTAAAAATAAGAAGTTGGCAAAGCCCAACTTTTTTCCAGTGGGCACTAATGGCTCACACCTGTAATCTTAGCTACTCAGGAGGCTGAGATCTGAGGATCATGATTCAAAGCCAGCCTGGGCAGGTAAGTCCGTGAGTCTCTTATCTCTAGTTAACCACCAGAAAACCAGAAGTGGTGCTGTGGCACAAAGTGGTAAAGTGCTAGGTTTGAGCTGAAAAAGCTCAGGAACATTACCCAGGCTCTGAATTTAAACCCCATGATGGACAAAAAGAAATTTAATCTTTTTATCCAATCATCCTCTACATTAAAAACATCTCAAAGCCGGGCGCTGGTGGCTCATGCCTGTAATCCTAGCTACTCAGGAGGCTGAGATCTGAGGATCGCGGTTCAAAGCCAGCCCGGGCAGGAGAGACTGTGAGACTCCTATCTCCAATAAACCACCAGAAAACCGGAAGTGGCGCTGTAGCTCAAGTGGTAGAGCGCTCGCCTTGAGCTGAAGAGCTGAGGGACAGCGCCCAGGCCCAGAGTTCAAGTCCCACGACCGACAAAAAAAAAAAAAAAAACATCTCAAGCCACAAGCATCCTGAGGCAAGGTGACAACTGCCCAGAAGACCCTTCCTTAAGGACCACAGCAGCCAGCCTTCCTTACCTTGCAAGGACGTTGCTACCAACAAGCGTCATGGACAACTTGCCTTCATCATTTAGCTGATGCAGATTAATGTCATCTCGGAAAATGTGGAATGACTCAGAGATACTCAGCTCTTCTAAAATGAACCTGGTTTCGGCGAAGTAGTTGAAGTCAGTTCTTGGGATGTTCAGCACTGGCAAACACAGAATGCCAGGGGGACTGACCTACCGAGAGAAAAGAGGAGAGAGGGGATCAAATGCTTCCCACCCCAAAGTCCGAGCCTGTTACAGTCAAAGCTTTCACTTACTCAAGAGTATCTAGCACTCTTGACTCAGAGGTGTCATCTGTGACCTGGCATTGCAGGCCAGTGGAGACTCATTTAGGAGCCAGATTTGCCTGTCTCCCTTTTCTAGCACTAAGAAGACAGGGCCTTCCTGAATGGCTCATGCCCGTAATTCTAGCTACTTGGGAGGCTGAGATCTGAGGATCATGGTTCAAAACCGCCCAGGAAGGAAAGTTTGTGTGACTCTTATCTCCAATAAACTACCAAAAAATGGAAACAGAACTGTGGCTCAAGTGGTGAGTGCTAGCCTTGAGCAAAAGCAGCACAGGGACAGTGCCTAGGGCACCGTTCAAACCTTAGGGCTGGCAAATGAAGGAAGAGGAGGAGGAGGAGGAGGAGGAGGAGGAGGAGGAGGAGGAGGAGGAGGAGGAGGAGGAGGAGGAGGAGGAGGAAGAGGAGGAGGAGGAAGAGGAGGAGGAGGAGGAGGAGGAGGAGGAGGAGGAGGAGGAGAAAGCACAAAACTGTCCAACGAGGTGGTTTTTCTCTCATCTGAAATGCTAATACTGAATCACAAGCACATGCTATTTATTACCAATTAATGTGTGGAAAGTTACTTTTCCTAACTGATTGGGTGTTCTATCTAATTTCTGACATTGAGGGAGAGAAGGACCAATGCGTGCATCAAAGGCATAAGGCCTGAGCCTGCCCACACAGTACAAATTGTAAAGCTGGAGTTGGAAGAAGTAGGTTCTACCCTAGCCTCTGTTACGGAGCTTGGAGAGAGTCATTGTCCTCCCTACACTTAAGCCTTCCTTGTCTCCAGAGGGAGGTGGACTGAGTAGGTTCATACAGGTGGAGCTGCCACTCCCGGTGCTTATCCTGTATGAGAGGGAGGGAGAAGGTAGGTACTCAGGAAAAACATCAATGGAGCTGGCGACCAGCAGTAGGCAGGCATGGCTCGATTAACCTAAGACAGTGGCCAAGGAGTGGAACAACAATCCCTTCTCTAATGCCACGTTTGTGTCTATGCCTAACACCCTCCTTTGAAGGAGAGGAGAATCATCTGTCTGCTTCTACCTATTTAATCCATGGATCAACTTATCTTGCATTTCTCATACTTGCTTTTCCTACTTCTTCGGTTGGAGGTCATATATTCATTCAAGACATCATAACTGCTATTGGTTGCATTACAATTATAAAATAGTCTGGGGTTGGGGAGAGGGGGTTCCTGAGGCTTGAATTCAGGGCCTTAAACTCCCACTCAGCTTTGTCCCTCATTGCTGGTGCTCTACCACCTGAGATATGCCTCTACCTCCAGCTTTTGGCAGGTTACTTGGAGATCAGAATTTGGTGGATTTGTCTGCCTGGGTGGACTTTGAACCACAATCCTCCGATCTCGGCATTCCTGAATAGCTAGAATTGGCATCCGGCTTGTAAGTTTCTTAAAAACACATATGCCACGATCAGTCTAAAAATTAGTCCAGTTCACTCAACTCTATGTGCTCTGGACAAATAACATTTTTTTCTCCTATGGGAGTATAAAAACAAGGTTACTAAGATTAGTGTTAAAATGCATGTTCTAACATGAGCACGTTTCTCCCCTCAAACCAATTAATCTCCCTTGTAAAGTGCAAGAAATTTTAAGATAGATTTGATATAAAGCCCACATGTAGAGATGGGAATATTTCCATCATCATTTTTGTCAGCTGCTGCCCTAAAGCAGTGCTGACCACCCACGGCTGATTCTGGAAGACTGGCTTTGTGAGAATTTAACTATCTCTAGAGCAGCTAGGCATCTTATCTGGGGCTCAGGCTCCAACAGAAATTGGAATAATACAAACCAGACTCAGGAACATTTGAAACAATGATATGAAGTCCTTGAAAATACACCCAAACGTTGAAAAAATACACTTTTAAATAAGCTTTTAAGGCAATAAAGCCCATTCGTATGAGCTGGGAAGGGAAATTTTTAAATTTCGTAGAAGAGCTTTCCCACTTTGCTGGGCATGCCTGTCCTTTATGGAATAGAAAGCTTCTCCCTCAAGGGAGTGTAGCACTTACTGAGAATGACCTTGTGGAGAAAAATCAGGGCAAAGTATAAAACTCAACAAGGACTTATAGAATAAAGACTAGACAAGCAATACTTCTGTGTCTGAAAAGGCTAGCCATTAAGCTTCCTACTTCATGAAGTGTTCAGACAACTTACTCTGTACATACTTTTCTCCAAACGGCAAGGCTATACCACCGAGTAATAGAACAAATAAATTCTGATCATTTTTCTTTTGTTAATTCTCTTCATTCCCATAAAAATACTCAGCTATTATAAAAATTTTAATTTTTATTTGAAACAGTAACTATATTAAAACAAGGCTTAATGACGAGAATCAATAAAGAATACCTAGATTGATACTTAACATATCAGAATTACTCTGTAACATCTATTGATTAATGAATTATAATAATTTATTCTCTGAAACAATAAACCAGGACATGAACATTTAAGCTAATGGCTTTTTTCCCCATGAAATATTTTCTCTTTTTTGTGTGATGCCAGTACTGGGGCTTGAACTCAGGGCGTCATACTCTTGTGTGACTTTTTCATAGGAGGCTGGCACTCTACCACTTGAGTCACAGCTGTAGGTCCGGCTTTTGGCTGGTCAGTTGGAGATAAGAGTTTCACAAACTTTCCTGCCCTGGCTGGCTTTGAACTATGATCCTCAGACCTCAGCCTCTGGAGTAGCACACATGTGAGCCACCAGTGACAGGCTCAAAATATTTGCTCCTAAAAGTTACACAACAGTTCAAGTATAAAAGGCAGAGTCCTTTTTCTCTCACCTTGTCTAGGAAGTAAGCATACGTAAACGCAGAAATGAGAGAATCCAAGTCACATGACTGTGGTCCGATAACCACGTGGACTTTCTCCAAGCGTTTGCTTCGATCCTGAAACATTCAAATAAAATACCATTCAACTCACAAAACCTTTTAAGCTGTCTATATTCATACCAAGTGGAAGAAAGTCAGGAATTTATCACATCTTACATAAGAACATAAAAACTCTGCAATGTGTTTAACATTCTGAAATATTTGTGCAAACAAAAAATTTATCAGAAAGAATATGTAGCATCATTAAGACTCTATAACTTTTTTTGAGACAGACAGACAGACAGACAGACAGAGATATTGCCAGCACTAGGGCTTAACTCAGGGCCTGGGCCTGCTGTCCCCTAGCTTTTGCACTCAGGGCTAGCTAGAGCTCTGCCAATTGACCCGTAGCTCCACATGTTTGTTTATTGTTGTTGTTTTGGTAATTATTCGGAGATAAGAGTCTCATGAACTTTCCTGCCCAGGCTGACTCCAAACGACAATTGTCAGACCTCAGCCTCCTGAGGAATTAGGACTGTAGGCATGAACCACCAACGACCACCAGACTCATATTTTCTTTATTGAAAGATTTTGTTCTAAAGAGCAAATGCATATAATTCTATCCCTGTTTCACTTTATGACATTCTTCTTCATTTAAGAAACACTGTGACAGTTTTTCATATAGTCTCAAGATGCAGCCTAGCCAAATAAACACACAGTCTCGTAAGGATTTATTTTTTCATATGACATTTTGGGAGACAGGACATAAACTCTCTACATTATATTCTGTTATTTAGTAAATGAAACTCATAGTACTTCGTTTGCTCAGAAAAAAAGGATATGACTAGTATCATTGGTCAAAATTTACAAATTACAGTAATTTCTCTTAAAAAGCCTACATAATCATGCCTCTGAAAGTGAACACAGAGTGGATTTTTTTCCCCTAGTTAACTCAATAATTACTTAAAATTCCTTTGTGAAAGATTTATATCCTTTTGAAATGTCCAGAGAATTAATTGCTTCTAGAAAATTCTGCTGTAAAACTGTCTAATACAGGTAATTTTAACGTAAATTAGTATCTTTGTAGTATGTCAGACAGTGGTTTTAATCTCTCTGCTTAGGGCAGACTAGAAAGACACCTTAGTTATAATACTGCGCCAAAAAGATATAGAAAAGGGTAGATGTATTATGACCTTTTTTTTTTTTTTTGCCAGCATTGGGGCTTAAACTCGGTGGTGCCTTGAACTTGTTCAGCTTGCTTGTTTGACTTGCACTCTACCAGTTGAGGCATGCCTCCAGCCTTGCTTTTTGCTGGTTATCTTGGAGATGGAATTTTATGGATTTTTCTACCTCGGCTGACTTTGAACCACAATCCCACCAGATTTCAACTTCTTGGATAGCCCAGATTACAGGCATAAGCCTAAAGGAAGAGGTTCATCCTAACTGTTTTGAACAACAAAACCTTACTATTCTATTATGTCCAGAACAAAGCTAAGGCATTGCTTAATAACCTACTAGGTATTTTACAGGTTAACCTAAAAATTGGTTGGTATTTGTATGGAATTGCTGCTATCAGAGTAACTAAGTTAAAACTAAGTTAAAAAACTAAGATATGGGCCCAAGGGGAAAGAACAGAGTGTTGAAGGTGACTGGGTTAGAGTCTCTCATCAACAAAGCAGAAGCTTCCATGTTTCCGATACACATAACCACTGCACGATATTGTCAAGTGAAAATTTAAAACATTGAGATATCAATCCTTAGCAAAATATGATTTTATTCAAGTGTGGCATCAAGTCAAGAAAATTAGACCCTTTTCCCCTCAGCATCACCAAATCTAGTTCCTAGGCCTTCCTAATTCTCAGCTGCCTCCGTGAACTTCATATACACCTATCTGGTTCCCTGGCTCAGCTCAAGCCTTGGAGGCTCAGCACTCCAAGTCAAGAGAGTCAAATATTCCAGGGGCACCTAGTAAGAAATTTAAAGGACATTACACTCCATTATAACACAAACGAATGCATTAGGAAATCACATTACTGTAAACGCTGCTGCTCTTCTGGGAGTCTCCCAGGTCTCAGTAGACATTACCTCATTTCTCCTTGTGAGAACTCTTGAGAGACTGTAAGAGCAGCCACACATTTTAATAGGTCAAAGGAATCTGTCCTGTGGCCAGGGTTGTTTCCAGAACCTCGAGCCAGGGAGCAGTCAGCCTGATTGCTCTGCCCGGATCTAGCCATCCTACAATGCCATGATCGCTTCAGTGTCCCCTCGCCGGAAGTGCCCAGGGGAGCTGGTGGGGGAGAGAGCATGCTCCGTACGCATGCTGAACCCAGCCGGTGCAGTGCTGTAGCACCACCCTGACCGACTTGCTTTTGTACCCAGGCTCTGAGATCTCCTCTTCCTTTAAAGAGAAGAAGTGTGTTCACCCTGGTGTAGGTCAGAGCCATCACACACTGAAATGGAAAACACCGAGGCATGGCTCTGGGGTCTCGTGTCTCTCTGCCCATTCGATCCTTTCTCTTCTGCCTGCTTTCTTCTCGCATCTGAAATTCCCCCATGGTCCTGGCCTCTTCAAATGCCACCCGCCCCCATCTGCCAATCCCAGTCAGTCCCTGCTCCCACCCACCCACATCTGCCAATCCCAGTCAGCTCCCTGCTCCCACCCACCCACATCTGCCAATCCCAGTTCCTGCTCCCACCCGCCCACATCTGCCAATCCCAGTCAGTCCCTGCTCCCACCCACCCACCCACATCTGCCAATCCCAGTCAGTTTCTGCTCCCACCCGCCCGCATCTGCCAATCCCAGTCAGTTCCTGCTCCCACCCGCCCCCATCTGCCAATCCCAGTCAGTCCCTGCTCCCACCCGCCCACATCTGCCAATCCCAGTCAGTCCCTGTTCCCACCCGCCCACATCTGCCAATCCCAGTCAGTTCCCTGCTCCCACCCGCCCCCATCTGCCAATCCCAGTCAGTTCCCTGCTCCCACCCACCCACATCTGCCAATCCCAATCAGCTCCCTGCTCCCACCCGCCCACATCTGCCAATCCCAGTCAGCTCCCTGCTCCCACCCGCCCCCATCTGCCAATCCCAGTCAGTTCCCTGCTCCCACCCACCCACATCTGCCAATCCCAGTCAGTCCCTGCTCCCACCCACCCACATCTGCCAATCCCAGTCAGTTCCCTGCTCCCACCCACCCACATCTGCCAATCCCAGTCAGTTCCCTGCACCCACCCGCCCCCATCTGCCAATCCCAGTCAGTCCCTGCTCCCACCCGCCCCCATCTGCCAATCCCAGTCAGTCCCTGCTCCCACCCGCCCCCATCTGCCAATCCCAGTCAGTCCCTGCTCCCACCCGCCCACATCTGCCAATCCCAGTCAGTCCCTGCTCCCACCCGCCCACATCTGCCAATCCCAGTCAGTCCCTGCTCCCACCCGCCCGCATCTGCCAATCCCAGTCAATTTCTGCTCCCACCCGCCCGCATCTGCCAATCCCAGTCAGTCCCTGCTCCCACCCGCCCACATCTGCCAATCCCAGTCAGTTCCTGCTCCCACCCGCCCACATCTGCCAATCCCAGTCAGTTCCTGCTCCCACCCGCCCACATCTGCCAATCCCAGTCAGTTCCTGCTCCCACCCGCCCACATCTGCCAATCCCAGTCAGTTCCTGTTCCCACCCGCCCACATCTGCCAATCCCAGTCAGTTCCTGGTTCCCACCCACCCACGTCTGCCAATCCCAGTCAGTTCCCTGCTTCCACCCACCCACGTCTGCCAATCCCAGTCAGTTCCTGCTCCCACCCCCCCACGTCTGCCAATCCCAGTCAGTTCCTGCTCCCAGGTTCTCACACTCTGTTCCTACCTCCATCCCCCTCCATCAAAAGGTGTCAGCCCACTGTCCAGGTTCTACCTGGGCACTAGCTGCCTCGCTGCTTCTCAACGGCAATTCCAGTGGAGAACATATGCTCCTGAGACCACCCGGCCCAACACGTTGCCTGCAGAAGAACTGCCGAAGCTACTTCTTTCACTACAGAGAAGCTTCTAGAAATCATATCACCATCTAAAAGTCATGGTGGAAATGTCATCCTGGTGGAGAATGCTGAGCCATACAGGAAGGACATCTCCAGAACACAATGCCTACAAGTGAGCCTTAAAACCCCTATCAGAGGCTCAAAACACTGTAGGCACTTCTGAGTGCCCCCTTCCTACAAGTAGCCATCAGGGAGGGAGAGAGATGGAAGCCATGGAAGCAAGACAGCCTGGAGTCCACGCTCATACACCAGTGTCTGCTTGCAGAAATAAGATATGAACTGAGCCATGTAGATCTTCCCTGTACACCAGCCCACGGAATGAGAGTGTACCTCAGTCTGCTTCCCACCACACGTGAACAACCCTGCCTGTGCAAGCAGAGAAAGCACAGGCACAAGAGACTGGGGACTGGGCTGGGGATGTGGCTTAGTGGTAGCATGCCTAGCATGCATGAAGCCCTGGGTTCGATTCCTCAGTACCACATACACAGAAGAAGCCAGAAGTGGGCTGTAGCTTAAGCGGTAGAGTGCTAGCCTTGAGCAAAAGAAGCTTAGGGACAGTGCCCAGGTCCCGAGTTCAAGTCCCATGACTGGCCAAAAGAGAGAGACAGAGAGAGAGAGACTGGGAAGTGATTCCAATGGTCAGGAACAAGTCCAGGGAAGCCGCTGTGGAGCTGGTCATGCTGCAGCGATGGTCCCACCTATGGGACAGCAGTGGAAGGATTTTGCTGAACCCAGACGACAGTCTGAGCCCCAAAGCTGCTCTGTCCCAGCAGGACTGTGGCCATTTCCTACTTCTCCTCAAACCCAGAGCCCCATGTCCAATCTCATTTCATTTTCTGGGAATTTTACACTTATATCCATCAGCAGCTGAGCCGCTGGAGAAGGATTGCCGGGAATATTCATCCTCCCTCATCTCCAGCCTCCAGGCCTAAATACCTTCTTCCATCAGCATAAAATTATGTCATCCGCAAGAAAACGGATGGAATTGCAGACCGCCATGCTGAGAGATAAGCCAGGCTCACAAAGACAAGTATCATGTTTCTCTCATCTGCAAAATCTAGACGTTCAAGGAGGAAGGGGAGTTTTTTGGTCCTGTTTCTGGAAGGACGAATCTGCTTCTGAATGGCCAATATCACTTAATGCCACTTTCTCCAAGGGCTACGACTAGTTTCAGAAAAGTCAATCCTCGGTTACTTCAAGTAGTCTTGAGTCACAGGCAAAAACCAGCATCCCAGGCAAGTCCTGGGTAACTTTACTGCCTTGGCCAATTGCACTTCCTGTTTTCATTCTGTTCATTTTCAACATTCAATCTTTTTTTTTTTTTTTTGAACCAGTCTTGGGGCCTTGAACTCAGGGCCTGAGTACTGTCCCTCAGTGTTGTCACTCAAGGCTGATGCTCTACTACTTGAGCAGCAGCTCTACTTCTGGCTTTTTTGGTGGTTCATTGGAGTTAAGAATCTCATGAGCTAGGTGCAGGTAGTTCAAACCTATAATCCTACTCAAGAAACTGAGAGCCAGGCGCTGGTGGCTCACACCTGTAATCCTAGCTAGTCAGGAGGCTGAGATCTGAGAATTGTAGTTCAAAGCCAGCCCAGGAAGGAAAGTCTGTGAGACTCTTATATCTTCAATAAACCACCAGAAAACCGAAAGTGGCACTGTGGCTCAAATAGAAGAGTGCTAGCCTTAAGCTGAAGAGCTCAGGGACAGAGCCCAGGCCCAGATTCAAGCCCCATGACAGACAGACAGACAGACAGACAGACAGACAGACAGAAAGAAAGAAAGAAAGAAAGAAAGAAAGAAAGAAAGAAAGAAAGAAAGAAAGAAAGAAAGAAAGAAAGAAAGGAAAGAGGAGAAAAAGAAAGAGAGAGAGAAAGAAAGAAAGAAAGAAAGAAAGAAAGAAAGAAAGAAAGAAAGAAAGAAAGAAAGAAAGAAAAAGAAAGAAAGGAAGGAAGGAAGGAAGGAAAAGAAAAGAAAAGAAAAGAAAGAAGTTGAGATCTGAGGATTACAGTTTGAATCCAAGCCAGGGCAGGAAGGTCCATGAGAATCCAATCTCCAATGGACCACCAGAAAGTTGAAAGTGAAGCTATGGGTCAAGTGGTAGAGTGCTAGCTTTGAGTGAAGAACAAAGGGTCAGTGCCCAGGCCCTGAGTTCAAGCCTCACTACCAGCACAAAAAAAACCCAACAATAACAACAGGGCTGGGAAGGTGATAGAGTGCTTGCCTCGCATGCATGAGGCCCTGGGTTCGATTCCTCAGCACCACATAAGTAGAATAAAGCCGGAAGTGGTGCTGTGGCTCAAATGGTAGAGTGCTAGCCTTGAGCTGAAGAGCTGAGGGATAGTGCCCAGATCCAGAGTTCAGGCCCCACGACCGACAAAAACAAACAAACAAACAACAACAACAAACCCAAGAGTCTCATGGACTTTGCTGCCCAGGCTGGCTTCAAACTGTGATCCTTAGATCTCAGCTTCCTGAGTAGCCAAGATTATAGACATCAGCCAATGGCAAACAGCCTAATGTTCAACTGTAATACTGATGTCCCTTCAACAGTTTGAATTGGGCTATGATAGGCAAGTCATGCCCAAACCAAAGTGACCTGCATACAATTTCATCCATTCAGCACATTATTAACATCACACCTGTGGAAACCTGCTTGTGTGTGGCACATTCTAAGCTCTAGGGATACATCAATGAACCAATGGACCAAAAATTAAAAAATCCCCGTCTTACAGCATTCTGACTGTAGTGCTGAGGATATAATGAGACAAATTAACCAGATAATGTAAAGTGGAAAAGAAGAAACATTTGCACAAAAGAAGGGTGCTGGGGTGAGTCTTACTGAGAAAGTCGTGCCAGAATAAAGACCTGAAGTCAGAGAGTAGAACTTAACAATGTCTCAAGTTGACAGATCAGCAAGGGCAAAGGCCCTGAGATAAGTAAGTACCCAGCATATTCAAAGAGAGTTGCTACCTATGTGTATGTTTTCTACCCAAGACTTGGTAAGATCATCAGATGATTAGATCTGCTACGTAAATACTCTTTCCCCAATATCAACACAAGCACAGCAAGCAGAAAGGAATTTCAGGCCAAACAGCAAAGAAGATTTACTGTTAATGCCTAAACTCAGCACTCCCAAGCCCACTTCAAACTAGGATACTGATAATTAGGTGGAAGGGTAACCAAGCCTTTTTGCCATCTAAATACACTGCCAAATGAATCAACAGTCTTCCAGTAACTGATGTATAAAAGAAAACATATTGAACATGTCACTATACTAGATCTCAATGCTTTCAGGGTGTAATCCTATATACCATTGAGATGAGACTTCCTATTGAAGTTAATTTCCTAGCACTTAAAAATCCAGAAAAATGCCTACATGTTCACCTTCCACCGTCCACTAAAGGAAGTTGCACTGTTAGGTAAAAAACACTTTCAAACTTTCCCACAGAGAACAGAATTGCTGAGTTAGGAGGGCTTTCAGCGACTGAGGTACTCTTAGGTCCTGTTTCCTAACTCCAGCCTTGCAGAAACAGTGTATCTTGCCTGTAACTTGCACCTCAAAACTCCTGCAGTAAACACTTATTCAAACAGCCTGGCAACAGTCACGCTATGACTTCTCAAAAATCATCCCCCCCCTGCCTTTTCCTAAAAATTCCATGAAGTTTTTCTTCCAAAAACACTTAACTGCAATTGATTTCATTTCAAAAATACTGGGTTCTAATGACTCATGTCCATAATCCCAGGATTAGCCTACTTCAGAGGCTGAAAATGGGAGGATCGTGGTTCAAATCCAGCCTGTCCAGAAAAGTTCACAGAGCAGCCTTCCGCTTCTCAGTCGATGGCTGTACATAGAGGTGCATGACTGTCATCCATTACTTTTTAAATGCTACTGCCCATCGTTACCTTTGCTTTGTTAATTCTGTCATACTGCATCTGACTTACCGTGATGGCATTTCTTTCTTACCAAAAACAAAAATCGAGACTAGAGAACATGAAAGCTCTCAGTTGGGAGAGAGTATCTCAGATTCTGATGAGCTCTCAACACATAGAAGCATTTTTTTTTCTTTGATTTTTTTTAATGGTTTTTGCTTTTATTTGTGTCGGGTGCTGTCCCTGAGCTTTTTCACTCCAGGCTAGTGCTTTACCACTTGGAACCACAGCATCACGTCTGGTTTTCTGATGGTTATTTGGAGGCCTTTCTTGCCTGGGCTGGCTTCAAACCATGATACTCAGATCTTCCCAGTAGCTAGGATTGCAGGCGTGAGCCACCACTGCCCAGGGGCTTTTTAAACTTTCATTTGATACAATGTCCTTTGTTCCTAACACCACTCTCTCTGTCTGGGTCCCAGACTTCCTCCAGGTAAAGAGAAGGTCAGATTCAGGAGTTCTCTAGATCATCTTCCCTGCGAGGCCCGTGTGAGGAGAGACATCCTGTTAGCCAGAGGGACTGTATCCTGCACAGAGCTGAGCAGGGCGGCAAGCCTTCCTTCCTTTTGCAGGCTGGATGGCCCTGGGGATGCCCACAGCTCTCTGAAGTTCTCTGTAGCCTGGTTTGCTCCGCCTCCCTCCCTTCCCTTCCTGGGTACAGAACTAGTGTAACAGCAGGGTGGTAAGAAGCACATCAGGCTCCTCCTTCTGTCCCCAGAGTCTGACTCATGATCATGGCAGCCGTACATGCAGGGGGTCTCCTGGGAAGGAACTAGGCCCTTGTCGGCACCACCCCACAGCTGCCATCTGGACCCAGGACCTGGCATTCACTTGGAGTTAGTAAGAAGACAAGAGGCGCAGGGCTCAACTGCCCCTCCCCTAAGCCCGGCCTTCGTTGGAGATAGCACTCTGTGTACTGGGGAGCCTCCTCTTCTTCTTTATTATTATTCTCAATTAGGGAAGAGGTACTAAGATTATGTGATTTGCTTCTGTGTGTGAGGAAAGGAATTCTCCCACTTCTGTGAATTTGTATGTGTGTGAGCATTTTGTTTTCTAGCGTTTGGACACAAGGCCTCAGGCTCTCAGGCTTGAGAGGCTGACATGAGACTGCTAAGCCACACCTCCAGCCTTGCTTTTAGGATAGGGACTTACTCCCATACGGGTGCCGGCCTGGGCTGTGGTTCACCTATTTCTAGGCTTCCTGAGATCATGGTGTGCATGTGTGTATGTGTGTGTGTGTGTGTGTGTGTGTGTGTGTGTGTGTGAGAGAGAGAGAGAGAGGGGGGGGGGGGGGAGTTTTGGAAGAAAAATAGATGCCCGCTAAAAACAAATTGCCAAATAGGATACCCAGGCCCACTAGCCACATGTCTAGAATCATTCTAATAATTAAGAAATAATAATAAAACCACCCATGCTGGTGTATACTCATAATCCCAGCAACTGAGGCAGAAGAACTGTGCTTTTGAAACCAGCCCAGGCTACATATGAGACCCCACTTACAAAGAAATATTTTTAATAGCTAATATTAAAAACCAGTAAGTGATTAGGAGATTGTAATTGGTTTCTCCTCAGAGCTATATCTCAGGTCACAGGTTAAAGCAAAAGCATTTACCAGAATCTGCAAATTAAGGGCACAGGCATTTTATATTTAATTTTCTCATAAATGTCATAATTTCATTGGTGGCCTAGTGGATGAGTATAAATAAATTAGGAAAAGACAAAAGGCTTTCAAAGGTAAGATTGAAATGGACTATGAGGTAATTTAATTGCCTCCCTGCCTGATAAAACTGAAACTTAGCCAACTCAGATAAATTCATATTTTCCATAGCCTATGTCCTCATCACTATTAATGGGATCTCAAAAACAAAACAACAAAACAAAGCAAATTCTCCAGTCTTCAACTGTGTATTTAACCATTATCACAGTAATAGGTAAAATATTATGTTAACATTTGATTTGTATTTTTTTATGATTACTTAAGATGAGTGCCTTAGATTGCTTTCTTTACGTGGATCCCAAACTATTACTGTCTTCACATTTTCTCTGCTACATTTTGGGAAGTTTATCCTACTATCATTTGTCAATAAACTATTAAAATAATTTAGCCAGGAAGTGGTTCTGTGGCTCAAGCGGTAGAGCACTCACCTTGAGCTGAAGAGCTTAGGGATAGTGCTCAGAACCAGAGTTCAATCCCCATGACCCACAAAAAAAAAAAAAAAGTACAGCCAGGCACCAATGGCTCACGCCTGTAATCCTAACTACTCAGGAAGCTGGGATCCTGTTTGGAAGCCAACCTGGGCAGGAAACCCTGTGAGACTCTTATCTCCAAGTAACCACCAGAAAACCAGAAGTGGCGCTGTGGCTCAAGTGGTAGAGCACCAGCTTAAAACTCAGGGAGAGTGCTCAGGCTCTGAATTCAAGCCCAATGACTGACAAAAATAATCAATCTGTCTGTCTGTCTGTCTCTCTCTTGCCATATATATATATATATATATATATATATATATATATATATATATTTACAATTAACATGGGTAATATCAATAAGATGCTTTGTTCCCTGGCCTTGGATATCTATGGAAAACCTGTTCAATAAGCTACAGTAAGTATGTAATAAGCATATTGTGCATTATTAAATATGGTATTATCATTTGGGGCACTAAAGATCAAGGCACAAACTTACGTCATGGTTTTCCTAACCTATCAACTCTGCTGTTGGATAATGTTGCAAAATCACCTTCTAGACTCAATGTGCCTACATCTCCTAGCACTTGATTAAAATGTATTTGACACTGGTGGCTCTGCCTATAATCCTATCTACTTAGGAGGCTGAGATCTGAGGATCCTGGTTTGAAGCCAACCCAGGCAGGAAAGAGCATGAGACTCTTATTTCCATTTAATCCCAGAAAAAGCTGGAAGTGTCACTGTGGCTTAAATGGTAGAGTGCTAGCCTTGAGCAAAAGGAACTCAGGAACAGTGCCCAGGCCCAGAGATCAAGCCCCAGAATTGGCAAAATAAATAAATAAAATTAAAATTAAAATGCATTTGGCTCATGTCTGTAATCCTAGCTACTCAGGCAGTAGAGATCTGGAGATTGCAGTTCAAAGTCAGGATGGGCAGGAAAGTTTATAAGACTCTAATTAACCACCAAAGCTCATAGGACTCCAATTAATCACCAAAGGCCAGAAGTAGGACTGTGGTTCAAGTGGCGGAACACCAACCTTGAGCAAAAATACTAAGGGATAGTATGCCTAGGACCTGAGCTCAGTCTCCAGTACCAAAGCACACGTAAATGCCTTTATTTCTATGGCAAAATAAACTCAATACTAAGCTAAAGTTTTGAATATATCATTATTAGATGTTCTGAAACATATAGCGGAATTTTGGTAGGATAATGATAAATGATTTATAAAGCAATGGAACTAAGAGCTTTCATATTTGTACTATCTTACCATTTAAAGGACAATACATTTAACATGCAAAGAGTCCCTACATGTCAATTTTTAAAAAGATAAACAATGAAATGGGATAACAGGTAAAGGACATGGATGGAGAATTAATAGAAGAAATGAATATATGAAACTCTGTCAGTATTCATGAAGTACAAGTAAGATCAGAAATACAATGTAGAGTTCTCTCTCTCTCTTTTCTCTCTCCCTTTTCTCTTGCCCATAAGATTGTCAAGAAATTAAGTCTGTTTTAAAATGAGCTAGGTGTGCGACCTTTGTGCCAAAATCCCCCTGTCGCTGTACACCAAGTTCCAGAACTTCCTCCCATGAGTCTGGGTTAAAATCAGAACGTGTTAGCTCATCACCCTTTCTGTGGCCTGTCACTCGATGGCCAGCCACTTGGTGGCACAGGTCGCTGGGGTTACTTTAATTATTTCTGCTCAGATTGGAAAGTCTGGAGCTAATTAGTCAGGTCTTCCGCCCCCACGAACAAGCCAAGATGCACTCACAAAGCTTTTCCCAGAAGCTTTGATTTTCTGCAGTCAGCATTCTGTTGTCATAGGAAGATCTATGGCTTTAATACTCACGAGTGTAAATGTCTGTATTTGAAGCAGACGTCAGGCTGGTGACACCACACACCTGGTGTGTCTGAAACCCGCTCAGACATGACAGTAATGAACAGATCAGCGGTTAGAAGCAGGAGGGAGGACAAGGTGGTTTTTATGTACCGTGCACTTACGCAGTTCACCGGGAAATGTACAAGGGATGCGCGGAGCAATTACTGTACTTTGCAAATATGACAGTTTTAATGATGCCATTACTTATTACACTGTGTATTTTTCAGTGACAGAAGAACTTTCACCTTGCAAATGACCTCTAATGGTCTCTCTCTCTCTCTCTCTCTCTCTCTCTCTCTCTCACACACACACACACACACACACACACACACACACACACACACACACACACGCCAATGCATGGTATAATATCTTACAAACTTTAAAAAACTAAATAGTACTTGGCACGCAGTTGTTACTTGTTACTTATTCAATAAAGGCTTATTAAATTTCCTATTTTTACCATAAAGCAGCTTAGTAGGATGGAGATATAGATGAAGATAGAGAAATGCACACACATACAATTTCTGAACTATTACATTGATACTTCAAAAATATGAATGCATTCCTATTAGTCAAGTTTCAAGTTCTGGTAACATCCTTTCTCAATGGAAATTATCATCCTTTCTACTTTAGAATTACATGATTTTATGATTCTAACAAACAAGCCATTTTCCAGTTACTCTAAAATTTTCCCTTTGTCTGTGTCTCCTATTAAGAAAATTGCCTGGAGTCTTCAGATGGAATATCTCAATTGCAAACATTTTAATATTTATCAGTTTGAATTCGTTTGTCAAGTTTTAATGAGAATAATCAACTGAATAGATTGCAGAAAAATACCTTTAATACAGAAGTTTTTTCCCCTTTATAGTCTAAGAAAATCACTTTCAAAAATCCACTAGATTAGAAGATTTTGGTTTTCATTTTTTATTTTTGAGCTGTCAATAAAAAAGACATATCTAAAAACTGAAATATAAACTTTCCAAATATAAGGGGTTTCAATAATACATAGTAAAAAAGCATAAGAATACCAAAATCTTAGAAGTGGCACTGTGGCTCAAGTGGTAAAGTGTTAGCCTTGAGCTGAAGAGCTGAGGGACAGCGTTCAGGCCCAGAGTTCAAGCCCCATGACTGACCAAAAAAAAAAAAAAAAAAAAAAGAATACCAAAATCTTTCTCTACAACAAGCACCTATAACATAGATGACATCAGCCTTTCCATTTTTCACCCATCTTTGTAAACCTTCATTTATCTGGGCTAGTAGCTCTGTGTAATAATGAACGACGTAAAATCAGAATTAAAGACTAACCATTATGTCGTTTATTTTCCTTATGATAGAGCTCTTTCTAACTTCAACCTAACATTTCTGTCTTATAACCATGTGAGCCCCTGCATGGTAGAAGCACGGAGAATCTTTGTTTTTTGTATGAGTCAGTTAGGTATTTGTAACATTATTCATAGACCCAATTTATCAATACAAGCAGACAGACCCCATGAAGTCAATATGCTGACAGGTACCGAATGACTTCATAGACTTTATGCACCCCTTGGGCTGAACAGTTTTCACCCCTACAGCATAAACATAAAGCCTTTTCCCTCATGTAGAAATAGTAGTCACATTGTAAATACTTGTCAATTTCCCACCAAGTAGAAAATTTGGGCTAAGTGAATTCATAATAGGAAGACTCAAAGGAGTAATATTTTAGCAGTGATCCTGAACTAATATAAGGAAGTACTGTTTTTCTTCCGTTGTAGATCAAAGTCCTGCCCTGTGTTCCCTTCCTTAGCTTGTTTTTGTTTCCCCTAGAATCCTGTAGCAGCTAAGATTCCATCGATTATATTAATATAATTTTGTGTGTATGCAAGGTACAGGGGCTTGGACCTAGGGCCTCTATTTCTCTCTCCCTTAGCTATTTTGCAGCAGGGCTAGGACTCTACTACTTGAGCCATACTTCCAGTTCTGGATTTTGCTAGTTCATTGGAGATAACAGCCTTGAAGATATGTCTCCTTGGGCTAGCTTCAGACCACAGTCCTCAGATTTCAGCCTTGTGAGTGAGTAGCTTGGATTACAGGCGTGAGCCACCGTCACTATCTGGCTCAAAAAGTAATTTTCATTTGCTCATCATTTCAGTCACTCTTCAAAGTTTTACAGTGAAACGGATAAAGAATCTATCCTTTAAAAAGCAAATCTGGCTGGGTGCTGGTGGCTCAGGCCTGTCATCCTAGTTACTCAGGGAGCTGAGATCTGAGGATCAAGGTTCAAAGCCAGCCCAGGAAAGCCCTCGAGACTCTTTCCAGGCAGGAATGCCCATGAGACTCTTTTTTCCAATTAAACACCAAAAAGCTGGAAGTACAGCGGTGCCTCAAGTGGTAGAGAGCTAGCCTTGAGCAAAAGGGACACAGCAGCCACAGACCCCGAGTTCAAGCCTCAGAACACACACATACTGCCTCTCTCTCTCCTTCTCTCTCTCTCTCTCTCCCTCCCTCCCTTTCTCCTCCCCCCCAACCCTTACACACACACAGATCTGAGCCAATCTTTGGTGGCTGGCTTCTGAGTATGGCGGAAGGCAGGTACTGATAGTAAAATAGGAAACAAACACAAGAGAGAGAGAGGGCAGCATGCGGCAAAGCTTGGGACCAGCAAGTGGGGAAGTTGTCCTCCTATAGCTTGCGTGGTAAATGTCAGCTGACCAGAGAAACAGTGAAAGAAGATCACCTAGTTAACAACAAAGTTGACAGCAAGGAGTCCCTAACTTTCCCAACTGCTGGGGCCGCCATTCACATAGAACAGGGCGAGGGGTGCGGCCACTAGGGGGCCCTAGTGCAAAATGAGTCTGCCTGTATCCTAAAAAAGGAAATTTGAACACACACACACACACATACACACACACACACACACACACACACACACACACACACACACACACAGAAGATTAAGTATCCACAGGGAAAGTGGCCCATCTACAAGCCAAGTCCTGTGCTATCCATAGGTGAGGTTCTGGGATGGATTCTCCCTTCACACCCACAGGCCCAGCCAGTACCTTGACCTTAAACTTCCAGCCTCCGGCAATGGTACCTTTCTGTTCTTGAAGCTACTCAGGTTTTAGTAGTTGGTTAGTGCAGCCCTAGAAAATTGAAATAGTAAAACATAGACCACCAATAGCACACAGTGAAAATTCTCTTCATTTTTGTATAGGCTTTCCAATTTCCATAATATAAAAAAAAAAGATCCTCAAAGAAGGCTTGTATGTAGTCTCAGAAACATCAAGAATTCAGGCAGCATCTAGACACATTCCCGCCGCCCTCCCCCCCCCCAGGAAACCACCCAAGGATCAGAGTGCCTGTAATATCCCAAGTACAGCTGGTTACTTCTTCCATCCATGAGTCTAATTTCACATCTGTAATCCCCTAGCAAGGAATTGTGGGTAAATCTCCCAAACAAGGCACCAGAGAGTTCTACTGTACCTCTTGGCTCCCAACAGCACATGCGATTCTCACACATAATTGAAGGCAGCCTCCCAGTGCCTTCGAAACTGCACAGGAGGCGAGAGAAAGCTGGTCGCGCACAGCCCAAACCCACGATAAAGGAGATTGTGAATTCGTTTTCTGCCCCCTTGTAAATGGGCTACTGGATCACACCATGTTGATAGCACTTAACATTCCATGGATAGATTCAGAAAAAGTACGCACCAAAACATGTGACAAATAACCTCATGATCACATTTAAGGCTAAGTAAACCGGGGCCACCACAAATACTAAAATACAAGGTAACAAAAGCAGTCAGCATTTTCCATACCATATGCTTCTGAATGCTAGTCTGTGGGGAACCAATTAAAACTATGGAATCCTTAGACTACAGACATGGAACAACACAGGGCAACTTATCTTGTCATGATGACACTTACTCGTTCATCTAGTAGGGAGATGTACTCGTGAGTTATGAACACAAATAAATGTTATCTTAATTATGAATACCAAAAGGCAATATCAGCACTCGGGGTCTCTGCTTTGGTTGGGGTTATCATTTTAAATGGAAGGAGGGCCTAATGTCTGCAAAGAGTTCTATGTTGGTCATATTAAATACCCAAAATCCAATTATCGGAAGAAATATTAGTTCAGACTACATCTGGCTTATCATCCGTTCCACTGGGGAAAGTAATAACAATGATAATAATATTCTAAGAAATTCACAACCTCTTAAATAGTATGAGAAAGCATGTCAGGAAGTATATGTTGGTTCCACTGGGGGGCGGGGGAGGATGGAGCACTAAGTTTATTGCTGCAGGAAAGATGGGCAAACGGCCCCCAAGAAGCTGTCATCAGCACCGATGTTGACAGCTATTCAGCTGGAACTCTACACAGAGCTTCTTAAGTTTCCCTTACACTAATGGAAAAAATGAGAATGTGATGAAAAAATTGAGAAAGATTAAATCTAGAATCTTTTCTTAAATAGACAGACGGTGAACGGACACAACCCCTCTCATTCCTGGAGCTTCATCTGGCATCGCTGTTTAATTTAGAATTTGCATTTGAAGAACCCAGATACATAAATTCTAATATGATGATTCTAACCTAATATGAAGTATGCTAAGCAATGTCCCTAACTCAACAGAGATGTATGAGATACAAAAAAAGAGACAAAGGAAAAGAGAAAGAATGTACACCTAACAGAGGCTACTTACTATCACAAGATGTGATCAGAAAAAGGGAAAGGTAGTGCCAGCCTGCTGGGGACTTCATGAATAACAAATTAGCAGAAAAGTAGCGGTGACAAATTTTATTTATTTATTTATTTATTTAGGTCAGTTGTGGGGCTTGAACTCACTGCGGCTTTGCATTTTCACTCAAGGTGAGTGCTCTAGTACTTTGAGCCACAGCGCCACTTCCAGTTTTCTGGTAGTTCATTGGAGACAAGAGTCTCATGGACTTTCCTGCCCAAGCTGGTTTCAAATCACGATCCTCAGTCCTCAACCTCCTGAGTGGCTGGGATGACAGGCGTGAGCCACCAGTGCTCAGTTTTTATTTATTTTAACTCAATTTTTTGTACTTCAAAATGAGTAACCAGTTTTAAAATGTTAGCTCCACATGTACATTCTACTCCAGGCAAAATGTTGGAAAGACCCCATCTCAACCAACAGCCAGGTGTGGTAACACACATCTATAAAAATCCTAGTTAATGAGAGGCTGGGGTCTCCAGGCCAGCCTGGGCAAAAAGTTCCACAAGACCCCATCTCAACAGGAAAAGCTGGACATGGTGGTACACGTCTGTCATCCCAACTAGCTAGGAAGCATGAATAAAATATCATGGGCCTGATGGTCCAGGTGGAAAACTAAGACCCTATCTCCAAAGTAAATAGAGCATAAAGAGATGGAGGGATGACTCAAGCAGTTAGAGCACCTGTCTAAACAAATGAGAATCCCTGAGTTCAAATCTCAGTACTGCCAACATACACACACACACACACACACACACACACACACACACACACACACACACACACACACACAGCCTCTCTGCTTCCCTTCTGCCACAGCTGATTGGCTAGATCTAGTATTGGGCCCACATAGCTGTACTTTGGGCAAACTCTCCATGTCAGTTCAACACACAGACCTTAAGAGACATGTCTCTAGTGACAATAGGAATTTCTATTTCCCACCATCATTTTCACAGGTCTACTTGCAAAACCAGTTGGTAGACAGGTGACTCAGTCTCCACAGAGAAACAATCTAGGATAAACAAAGCCAGTGGGTAGATGGAAATAAAGATATAGACAACAAACAAATACATAGAATTCAAATCTCTTTGGATTTGAGTGAAGGGAATTACAGAGCACCATCAAAGATATTTTTGTTTAGGAATAGGGTGTTGTTTAGAAACAGGGTACACTGTTGAATTTAAAAGTATGTCACCTCTGTCACCCACACTGCCAAAAAGCCTGGGAACAGATTTCTTCTGACCACAGCACTGGCCTGCTCCAGGATTCTTCAAGACTCTTCCAAAGCAGGCAATGAATTCTATCGATTCCATAGATGTAAGTGGATTTAGGCTTGCCTTTCTTTCTGTGCTATCCAGTCTCACACAGACACACGCAGCACATCTGGTGTCGCTGGTGGGTGGACTGAGTCCCATCTTTTAGTGGAACTAGCCAAGATCATCAGTGCCTGACATTCATTCCAGCTCCTGGTATCCACACATGCCACTGTACACACGAGCTTTAAAATAACCACTGGATCTTAGAAGTGACTCAAACCCAAGGGGAAATTTTATACATAATTACCCCCAATGCCTGCCATCTCTAGAATCGCAGGGACTCCAGAGAAACACTAATCAAACTGTATTACATGCAATACTTTTAGGCAAGGAATTTAATGCAGGCTGACACATTTGAAAGAAAGTTGTCTCCTCAGGATGCTGTAAGATACATAAAGCTTGCTGGAAAAGAGGCAGGAGACACGGAATATTGAGCCCAACCCTTCTACTAACTAGCTGTGAGACCATGATCTCCACATGCCTGTCTTCTCAGCCTCAGATTCTTCATCTCATCTCTGAAATAATGAGGCCAAAATGGATGATCACTTGGATCCCTTTCAGCTTTAATACTTTAGAACAAAGAACAAAAGAAGTTGAAGTGAAGAAGACAATTCCAGAAGCAAGCTCATTTTAAAGAAAAACCTAGGCAGGCATAATTCTAGCTGTAAGTCTAGCCTGTAATTCTAGCTACTTAAGAGGCTGAGATATAAGGATTGTGGTTTGAAGCCAGTCTGGAAAGTAAAGTCTGTGAGACTCTTATCTCCAATAAACTGTTCGGAAAAAGCCAGAAGAGGTACAGTGCTAACCTTGGGCACAAAGAGGCTCAGGGGCAGTTCAAGCCCAAGGACTGGCAAAAGGAAAGAAAGAAGGAAGGAAGGAAGGAAGGAAGGAAGGAAGGAAGGAAGGAAGGAAGGAAGGAAGGAAGGAAGGAAGGAAGGAAGGAAGGGAGGGAGGGGGGAAGGAGGGAGGGAAGGAGGGAGGGAGGAGGAGAAGGAAGGGAGGGAGGGAGGAGAAGGAAGGGAGAGAGGGAGGGAGGGAGGGAGGGAGGAAAGGAGGGAGGGAAGGAAGGAAAGAAGGTTTCTTCTTTTAAAAAAATCAAAGGAATGATTTTTCAGACTTCAATCCCAAGTATCTTTGCACTCAACACTTTCTTTTCTTTTTTTTTTGTCTGTGCTGGTTCTAGGGCTTGAACTCAGAACCTGGGCATTGTCCCTGGGCTTATTTTTTCTCAAGACTAGTGCTCTATGACTGGATCCACAGCTCCATTTCCAGCTTTTGGGTAGTTTATTGGAGCTAAGAGTCTCATGGAGACGTTTCTGCTCTGCCTAGCTTTGCGCCATGCTCCTCAGATCTCGGCCTCTTGAGGAGTTAGGATTACAGGTGTGGGCCACCAGCACCTGGCTTCTTTTTCTTCTTTTCTTTTTGGCAGTACCAGAGTTTGTACTCAAGATCTCTGCACTTGCTAAGTCCTGCCCCGGCCTTTCTGCTTCTAGTTTGTTTTTCAGAGAGAGGTTCCTGCGTTCACCTGACAGCTTTCCCTCCAGAGCCTCAGTAGTGGAGATTACAGGAATGCATGCTCTGCCTGCTACCCCTTCAGTCCCCAAAGCAACCTTCCTGAGTTGTTGCCTCTCTTGAGATGTGTTCAATTCATGTTTAAGAAACAGTGAAATCTGAGCGCCGGTGGTTCACATTTATAATCCTAGCAAGCTGAGATCTGAGAATCACAATTCACAGCCAGCCTGGGCCAGCAAATCTAAAAGACTCTGATCTCCAAATAACCAGCAAAAGGCCCAAACTGGAGGCATGGCTCAAGTGGTAGAACACCAGCCATAAGCAAAAATGCTGAGCAACAGTGAGAACCTGAGTTCAAGCCCCAGCATCAGTGGAAGGAAGGAAGGAAGGAAGGAAGGAAGGAAGGAAGGAAGGAAGGAAGGGAGGGAGGGAGGGAGGGAGGGAGGGAGGGAGGAAGGAAGGAAGGAAGGAAGGAAGGAAGGAAGGAAAGGAAGGAAGGAAAGGAGGGAGGGAGTATATTGACCAAGTATGGATGACTTTCTGTCATTTGAGGAAAGCAATTGTTCTTAGAATTATAAATAATGTACAACTCATGTTTTTCCTCCCATGGAGAGGTAGCTGCTACCTTTAAGAATATAATTTCCAGCCACTGGGCTTTGGAGATGAAATTTCTCTCATGATACACTTGCCGGAGATTGAAAGTAAAATCTACTCAGGTACAGACCTCGGGACGCTCAGTGGGGAGGAGGCAGAATTTGGACTGCAAAGGAAGTGGGGGTTATCAGCCGCGATGCTATTGATAGATTTCTTGAGCTGATCAGGCTGTTTAGCAAAGCAGTTAGGGATCAATAGCCACATCAGCAAGACACTGCAGGTTCTGCTGATTTCTTAGAACTTGTACTCTTGGGGGGGGGGGTGGAGAGAAAGTAAAACAGCACTGTGGTCAAATCCATTGCATTGTCCTTAAGGCCATTAGAAAGTCAAGGTATTGATGGCTCTGAATGCAAGAATGCAGGCTGACTTCAAGGGCACAGGGCCATTTACAGAGCCAAGAGGCTTTTGTTGTTGTTATTGATGCCAATCTTGAGGGCTTGAACTCAGGGACACTGTCGCTGAGCTTTTGTGCTCAAGACTTGAGCACTCTACCATCTGAGCCACAGCTCCACTTCGGTCTTTTTGGTGGTTAATGGGAGATATAAGAGTCTCACAAATTGTCTTGCCCTGGCTGGCTTTGAACCATGATCCTTAGACCTCAGCCTCCTGAGTAGCTAAGATTACAGGATTCTTTTTAAAGACAGCCGAAAAGGAGAAGGAAAGGGAAGGGTGGGTGGGACGTTGTATTCCTGATGTACAAAGGCACCTAAGAGACTGCAGGCAGGGATTTTCTGGAGGAGCAGAAAATGTCACAAGCAAAATGGTGGCCCAGGAATCTCTGCGGTGGACTCATTCGTTTCACTTGTGTTGTTCACCGCCAAATTTCTAACTGTAAAATTAAAAAATCATTTAGCACCACAAAAGCTAACATGCAGAGTTCTCAAATCCCCACAGCTATTCTCCATTTTCTGAGTCACGGAGAGAAGGCCAACCGCTTTAAAATGGTCTTAAGGGATTTGGGGGTAAGACGAGGACGTGGTCTGTCGTGTTCTGCTATGAGTTACTATAACAGCCTATCTGATACTGGATTACTTACAAAGTAAAGAGGTTTACTTGGGCTCATAGTTTCCGGAAGCTAGAAAACTCCAAGATCAGAAGGCCACATCTGGCAAGATTGTGGTAATTTGTTATTAGAAGAGAAAAAATGTGGGGAGACTTGTTTCCTAACTCCCACTCTCACTGACTAATTCAGTCCATAAGAGCAAGAACTCGTTTGCTGTCACAAGAATTAACCCAGTCCAGTGGGAAAGGCATTAATCCCTCTTGATGACCTAGCTAACTCTTACAGGTCCCTCCACTGCTGCCCACAATGATGATCAAGCTTGAGCATGAGTTTTGACAGGAAAAACGGAATTCAAACCAGAATGTGGTCTTTAGTGGTTTCCTTACCTTACAACCTGCAAAACTGAAGCAGACCAAACATTCATTCCTACAGGTTTGACTCATTTCCTAATAGGAATCCTTTAGGATTGCAGCATTTTTTAAAGATTTCCTCTAAAGAAATTTTTTTAATTTATCTACTTTTGCTGCTTAATTTTCACCCCTTAATCACAAGGTATCAGTCTTAAGTACAGAAATATAGACTTATCTTTCAGTCCATTGTGTTACCAAAATGTTGGACCAGCACATAAAACTGAGAATTATGAAACACTTTCAAAAATATGTTTCCACCTGGAAGAAAGCTTACATTAGAGTAGCCTGTCAGCCTGCCCTAAGCAATCCATGGCTTTAACTCAACTGACCCTCAAAAGCTGGACAGGGAGGTGGGATATAGGTACCCACTTCCCAAAACAGGTTGTGGCAAGCATGAATGCGGCCAAACGTTTGGGGGAAAGTGTGTTAAACACTATTTAAACACACGAGCATATCCCAGAGCCTCTCAGATGCTTTATGTCAGTCAATTACCATGTATGTGTGTGGTCTGGGCATGAGGAGGGAGAGACAGAGAGGCAGACAAAGAGAGAAAAGGAGATAGAAGCAGAAAAAAGAGAAACAGAAAGAGCTTGAAAGAGAGAGAAAAACAGAGACAGAAAGAGATGGACAGAGAGACAGAGACAGAGCTCAGGTCACGGCCACTGGCATCCAAGCTACCAACGTAGCTTCCTGCACTTCCAACACCCCTGCCGGCCCAGCGGACACTCTTCCCTTTTCTCAGTGGTCTCATAAGACTGACTTAGACCCAAATTCTACGGCAAGATGCACTCTGACTCCTTGATCTGTGCTGTCTTCATTTCCAGGCCCCGGGAGTAACTCAGTGTGCAACAGGCACTCCCTCAAGATGGCATCTGGCCAACCCCCTCAGGGATAAGAGGAGCCACAGAATTCCCTTCCTCACCAAGACTGACCTTCCATTCCACAGCAGATTCTACCGCCTCAATCATCCTGCACTGGGGTGAAGCTTGTGGGTGGCCTGGGCTTTTCCAGCAGCTAGAGCTGGCAGTTGTCACCAGGACCATGCATATTACCTTGTACTGCACTCTTCAATGCTCTTCCGATCCAGAAGCCATGGATGGGGCGTGGAATTCCCAGCTGCTTTTCTTCTCTGGGGTTTATTTCACTGTCCTTGTCTGCTTCCCTGTCATCTTCTTAGCGGTCGCTGGGTCTCTACCTCACCTTCTCTCTTCAGAATCTAGTCTACTCTGTGTCACCAGATTTTGTTTTCTCATTCACAGAGTCAACATGGCAGATGTTGCTAATCTGCCATCTTGCCTCCATCCCCCTGTCTGGGTAATTGAATTTGATGGTCTGATTCTCTGGCCCTGGCTCCTTGGTTTTCACCCTAAGGCTTGGCTTCACATGACGGGACATGAGGCAGAGGGAGAATACCAGCCTGGCACCACGGATGTGGCATCAACCTGCTCCTCTTCACTCATTTCTGAAACCCGATCCCTAGCGCCAAGCTACTGCTTCCCAGCAGAAACTTCCTATCTCTTTTCTCTCTCCTTGTCCGCAAAATTTAGCAAGCTATGCCACTGTCCCCACTCACACTGGCCCAAAACACACTGGTGTGTGTGTGTGTGTGTGTGTGTGTGTTGGAGTGGTGGAGTGCTTGCCTGGCATGTACAAGGCCCTGGGACCAATCTCTAGCACCACAAAGACAGTGGAAAAAAGAAAGAAAGAAAAATGCACTGTGACCAACTAATAAACCAGGAAGTTCATGAAACAATTTATAAAGGACTATCATTCTAATAATCGGAGGAGATGAGCACACAATTTATAGGATAATTTGTCCAGAGATATTATGGTAGTCAGTTGTACCAGGAAGCCAGGAATTTAAACCCCTACTTCCTTCATGTCTTAATTTTTGTTGTACATATAAGTAAATCTTAAATCTAACAACTTAAGTCTGATGTTTCAATGACTCTAAAATTAGTGGGTATGAAATCCTTACTATGTCTGCACAAATTCAGATACCAAAGAAATTGTCATCGTCATCATCATCATCATCATCACCATCATCATGAAAGTACACACTCAATTATGTTTATTATGTGGCAAAGTGTATAAGTTTTCATGCTTTACTTAATCTTCAAAATCACCTGCAAGGGGAATTCTAGTATTATATCTCCTCCACTGCCACCCCTATTTTCTTGATGGTACATACTGTGATCTTGAACTCAGGGCCTTGTACTTGCTAGGCAACTACTCTAACACTTGAGCCACACCTCTAGCCCATTTTGCTTTAGCTATTTTTCAGATAGTGTCTTGCACTTTTTGTCCAGATTGGCCTCAGACTACAATCCTTCCATTTATGTCCCCTCATCCTCATAGGATTACAGATGGGTACCACCGTGCCCAACTTGTTATTGCAACGAGATCTTGCTAATTGCCTGGGTTGTCCTCACACCATGATCTCTGTATCTCTGTTTTCTAAGTCACTGGGATTATAGGTATGAACCACCATACCCAGCCTTTCATTCCCAATTTACATATGATGAAAGGAAGGCACAGAGAATTGGAAGGATTTTCCCAGGAATTCTTCTTCCATAAATGGTCTCCCAATAACCTACAGGAATTAATCCAGCTTCCCCAGATCCCTAACTTGGGATGCAGATATGGCCTGAAGTCATAGGATCTGTATCCATGGAAACCACCTCTGCCAGCCCTCATCATGAGGGAGGTCCAAGCAGAGATGAGAGCGTTTCATTGGCTCACAGTATAAACACCTGCCTGGCAAGCTCACGTGTCTCACATCAATGATTTTATCTGGTGACAAGCTATCTCTGAATATGGCCATGAAGATAAGATAAGTATGGCTCTGTCTGGTGTTCCTCCAACGGAGGAAAGGGCAACTTAGCAGATTTCAATAGTACCTCCACTTACATTCTTTCCTCTAAAAGAATACTCATGCATCCTTTTACAATTACACATAGTTGCATTACCTAACTATGGTCAGATCATACTTCTTGCCCCACAGCTATCAAACTGTGACTTCCTTTGATGGATGAAGTGTAAGTGAATTGACTTTGTTCCAATTCTGAGCAAAAGCCATTGCCAGAGCTTGGAATGTACCTCAATGGTGGAGCACTTGACTAGTACATACAAGATGCACAAGGCCCTGAGTTCAATCCCCAGCACTGAAAGGAAAGAGAGAGAGAGAGAGAAAAGAAAGAAAGAAAGAGAGAGAGAGAGAGAGAGAGAGAGAGAGAGAGAGAGAGAGAGAGAGAGAGAGGGAGGGAGGGAGGGAGGGGGAGGGGGAGGGAGAGAAGGAGGAAGGAAGGAAGGAAGGAAGGAAGGAAGGAAGGAAGGAAGGGAGGGAGGGAGGGAGGGAGGAAGGAAGGGAGGAAGGGAGGAAGGGAGGAAGGGAGGGTAGGCGGGCTGGCAGGCAGGTAGGCAGGCACAAGCATTGACATATCCTACCAGCTCTCTTACTCATCCTTCTGCTCCTTTAGCCTGTATTCTAGAAGGCACTTGGAGACTTGGAGCCGCAATTGACCTTCGGGAACTTGTAAGCTGAGCAGGAAAAACATTTTTGTTGAAAACCACCGGCACTGGAGATTTCTGCTTCCACAGCATAATCTAGCTCAACTGACTGACCTAGAGGAGTACCTAACATGATTCCAGAAAACTCCACAACATCTGCTGATGATCCCCCAAGCGCAGTACACCCCACAAGCCACCCTGGGGCTCCCCTCTACAGTGAGAGAAACAGGATTCTTTATTAAGGGAAAACGAGCAAGAAGTGGCAAAGGCCTGCAGGAAATGAAGCATTAGGAAGACGCAGCAGAGAGGAAGAGTGACTAAGCAAAAGCCGGCAACTAGGGAGATGCGTATGAATAATACAGGAACACCATGAAGAAAAGCCTCAGGCAGCTCAGAGAGGGACAGGAGGGGTGAGTAGCGGGGGTAACCACTTCCAAGAAACAGCATCAAATCGTTTTAGATAACTTAGATAAAGATTAAGAGGAAGACAGAGAGAGGAGAAGATCACTCAAAGAACCAAATTAAAAGCTGTGTGTTTCCTACTAGGTTTCTCCTACTAACCAGGCCCTTCAACCCCCACCCCCTCTTCCTCCCTTTAGCCAACTAGCAGAATTATGGGTGCTTCCTTCACAGGCAGGCTCTATAACCATAAAGCCCTATGGATCTTATGTTGTTTTATGGGTTTTATGTTGTTTGGGTGGTACTGAGTTTAAACTCAGGGCCCGGAGCTTGGTAGGTAAATACCCTACCACTTGAATCACTTACCTGGCCATTTTTGTTTTTGTTATTGTTTCACGTAAGGTCTCGTATTTTCTGGCCCCGGCTAGTCTAAAATCATAATGCACTTGTCCATGTCTCCCACGTAGCTGGGACCACAGACGTGAACCTCGTTACCTGGTTTGGTGATTGAGACAGGTGTCACTTTTTCCAAGCGTGACTTCAAACAACAATTCTCCAAAGCAAGGTGGTACAAAAACAACGAAAGAAAGAAAACACGGTGGCATACTATTTGGCCATTTAAAAAAATAATGAAATTTTGTCATTTGGGATGACATGGATGGAACTGGAGATGACGACATTCAATGAAATAACCAGGGACAGAAAGACAAGTACTATGTGATCTCTCTCTTGTTTGGCAATCTAAAAAGTTGACCTCTTCAGGATTTGAGAAATGGTTGATTACCAGAGCCTGGGAAGACTAGTTTGTGGGTCCTAAATTATAGTTGGACCTAGGAAAGTCTGATGTACAATGTCCAGTGGAGTGACTACAGACAACAAAGGTGTATTTCAAAAGCTAGAAGAAAAAATTGTGAATGATTTCACTATATAAATAAAGAATAAAAGTTTAAGGAGAGAGAGGAAAAAAAACCATGATCCCAATCTCTGCCTTCCAAATGTCTGGAATTAAGGACATGAACCACCAAGGTTGTGTTTGTATAAGCAAATATGAGAAAGATGAGATCGTTTTAACACCAATTAGAACATGTATGAGTGTAGGGCCTGCCTCAGGAGTCATCAGAACCAATGGTTGTCTGTGTGGTGTGATTGCAGATTCTTCAAAGACAGAATCTTCTCTTAGGTGAAATAGGATAGCTGCAGATACAGTCCTTTGGCTTAGACTCTCACATCCTGGTAATCATGTGGCACCTCAGACATCGGACTACAGTGGGAACGCAGTGGGGCTTCAGTGAGGCACCCCCCGCCCCCACCCCAGCCATCCCAGCATTCATCTGTGGTGAGAGGCCACATGCAGCCCTCTGACATTAATGGACCTTCTATAGGATATTGAAAGGGGGCTTCTATCTCCAGATCTGTGCTCTGGACCCACACTGCTCACTGTGGGGTGAGGGCCAGGGGCAGTGGCATGCCCCGAGAGCTTGTGAGAAGCACAGACCCCCAGACCTGGCTCCGTAATGAGTCAGATTGTTTCACTAAGAACTCTGGTGTGCATTTCCATACACCACAGTGCTACCATGCAGCTCAAAATAAGAGGAAGCGAAGACTTGGGAGCATGGCATTCTTGTCAACGTCAAGATGAGTTAGAGTGCCTAGAGCACCCTTCATGACCCCCTGGGGGCCTCTGTTTCCCCCTCTTGAAGTGGAGCATGGAAATGCCTGCCTCTGAGGAGTGTGGCCAAGGACAATGAAACCACACAGGTCCTGCTGAGCAAATCCTGGGAGCTGCCGACTCTCCTGGCGCCGTCCAGGAGCAGAGGCTGCCAGGGCTGAGTAGGGAGCTAAGAATTAGCATGAAGATGGTGTGAGGGGGGGAAATCCACGACAAGACCCCGGCCTGATCTGACCGCTCCAGCCTGCCCCTTCCTGCTTTCCGCTCTACGTCTTTTAAAACTGTCAAAAATATATTTAGAAAGGAGTTGGGTGACTAGGGGTGTCAACACCCAAGGATTTACTTCCAGAAGCCCTGGCTCTATAGCAAGCTAATGAACACGCAGATGCACATGATTTAACAACTACGCGGCTAAGTCTCTCTGAATTCCATTCCCACCCAACCCTTAAAAAGAAAATATTATCCCCAGGCATATTTCCTTTGGAGCATATTAAGCTCTCCTGACAATATCTGTAAAGGAATTGCCACGCTCTGTACAAATCATCCTGTTGGGTGCAGATTCTATTTTGATTTTAAAATAAATCCTGTTCGGGTTTCAGGACAACTACAAGACTTAACTTTTCACTAATGCAGTGCCAGGCCCAGACTCACTCTGAAGTCTATCTTTCTAAACTGTCTTTCAACTATGCTTGAATGTTTCTTTTTTTTCACCAATGCGAGTTAATGGAGCTCTTTAAACAGTTCTGGGAGCATGGTGGGAAGGGGGTAATAGCTCAGTGGTACTGTGTGTATTAAGTGTGTTTGGAGCCCTGATTAAAATCCCTAGAAGACAAAGGTAGAGAGAGAGGAGAGGATGGAAGGGAAAATAAGGGAAGGAAAGGAAGGAGGATTCATCCACTCAGGACCTGTATCACAGGCCAGCATGCGATCTCTTTGTATAATCTGAATGAGCAATCCAGCGACCTCTGTAATGCTCTAGATACACAAAATGCTAATCAAGAGGAACATGTGTTCTTAGTATGAGTTTTGCATTCAGTTTAAATAACCTTAAGCTGCACTAACCTAAAACCACTCCTTACTGCATCAGAGTGGGATGCTCTTAGGCTTTGGGATAGTAAATGAAGAAGATCTAAATAAAGAGTTGAGGAAGGGGCTGGAATAGAGACAGAGAAAGTAAGTCGGATCACACATTCATTCTGCACCAGGGGAAGAGCTGGTGCTTAAGGCAATTAAGTTTCTTTCTCCACTTAGAACTCCCAGCCCAATCAGCATAAGCAAGGTCCCATCACAGACCTATCAGAGGAGCCAGAGGCTCCAGAGACCCTGCCTTGCAGCTGGCCTATTACTGACTATAATGCTAAGGTCTGAGCATGCTAAGGTGGTGAGCATCTGTGATTCCAGCTACCTGGGAGGCATAGGTAGGAGACTTGAGATCTGAGGCTGGCCCAGTGCAAAAGGAAGAGATGGAGGAAAGAAGAAAAAAAGAAAAGAAAAAGAGAAGGAAGAGGAAGAGGAAGAAACACAGAAAACTCTATTTTAAAAATAGTTAAGGTAAAAAGAGGGCTTGGGGGCGTGGCTCAAGTACATGGCAGAGTATATCTATCTATCTAGCACGCTAGAGGCCCTGAATTCAGTCTAGTACTGACAAAAAGAATATGATTTCAAGACAGGATACAATGTTTTATGCACAAAATTGCTGACTATAGCATAATGAAATGGAGTAAAAGCAGGGGAGGGGCAAGCAAAATGTTGAATCATATTTCTATTTTTTTCCCTCAATATGAGTACATCTTCAGATTTTCTCTAGTTCCCAAATTGGCTTTAATGTTTATTTATTATTTTCATAAGGAACTCTATCTGCAACCCAAGGAAGTTGGAAGAGACTAAAATCTAAAAGTCTAAGACCATGTTAAAGATAGCTTCAAAGGTAAATGTCTGTGATGGTAGAATTGTTCAAATAAATGCCAGTTATGTGGCAGAAAATCGTTGAGTTAAAGATAGAAAGAATGAAGAAGAGAAACCTAGGAGTGAGTTTTCCCCTGGCCTCTCTGGCAAGGGGCCCAGGAGCTCTGCCTTCCAGGGGTTGGGGGGGGACAGCCATGCCTGCCTCTTACCCTCTCAGACACACCCCATGGCTGTAGACAGCTGATCTAACCACCTGCGCTGACATTGCTGCATTCTCAGAGTCAGGTGCTGGTCTGATGGGAGTCTCTGGCCACTTGCTGCAGAAAACATGTGTGAAGAGAGGGGTAAAACGTGTCTACTTCCAGGATGAACTTCTGCCTCTTCTCGAAGAGCAATAAGCCCAGCATATGTTTCTCTTTTGACAATCGTTTGCTAAATCACAGATCATTCTTCTGTAACACACACACACACACACACACACACACACACACACACACACACACACACACACACACACACACACACACACACACACACACACACACACACACACACACACCAATGGTATTAAATGGATGAGTTTTCTTTAAAGGAAGAAAAGCAATACCTCCTTTCCCTAAAAGTCCTGATCTTTCAACTGGAGAAAATGATTCCCATGAGTGGGAATTCTTTCATAAAACCCTTCAGCTGGCTGAAAGGCCGGCAACAAGTCTGCCCCATCCCCTTCTGAAGCTTTTCTCGTGGGGGGGGGCCTTATTTTTCATGCCCATGGTCATTGTTATGGCTCTCTGGAGTCCAGATTCAAATGAGTCATCGACTCAGGACGGAAGTGGGGGGCAGAGACTGACATCTTGTACATTCCAATGGCCTATTTATACCTCCCCACCTCAGCTCACATTTTAGCACCATCACCCTGCATCCTGACTCATGGCCCTGTGTCTGGGACATTTTAGACGTCTGTCTTCACGGTTTCCCATACAACAGGCTTTGCCGGACCATCGATGCTTACCCTCCACAAGCCTGTTTCTATTTTCTACTTTTTGTACTTTAATTTATGTGAAGGAGAAGTTTTTCTGAAAACACATCTTAAACAGGACACTGAGCTTCGGTGACTTTATCTCCTTGGAATCACTATTTATGTCCCCACCGATTGCAATGGCCTGGATGAAGGACTGGGTACAGGGATTTCTCCATCCTTTCTGCTTGGGGAATTCTCTGTGCAGTTCTCCCCTCATAATCGATCTGCAGTGGCTCCTTTCTTGCCAAAAGTCACTTCTGAAAAAAAAAATGCAAGTGCATGGTAGCAAAGCACATGCTAGAGAAGAATATTCACAGGGGCAGGTGGCATCGGTGACCTTATGTGACCTTGCCGTACTCCTAGTATCGTTCTGAACAATCGTGAGGAAAGATTTCACAATCTGTCTCCAGAATAGAGCTCAGGGGATTTTCCCGTGAGAAACTTAATGAGTTTTTAGTCATCCATTTCAGCTGCCCGAAGGAGAGCAGTTCTTGCCTAGTTCGTCTTCCTCAGATGCCTCTAGGTCGCGGATGTTGTCGGCCAGGTGAGTTCCTACGTAAGGGCTGTTGTATCTGCAATTCAGCCCATCTGGATTTTCCTATTTCCTTCTCTTCTTAAATGCTTTTCAGACTCACTCCCCTCCTCCAAACCTGTTCGCCCTCTTTTCTCCAGTTTTCCTTCCAACCCTGCATTGCCTTCCCTCTTTCCTGTCTCCCGATTTTCATCCGTTCCTTTATGCCTTTGTTGGGCATAACTAAGGGTCTTCCATAGACGATTCAAGAACCAATATCAGCTCAGTACAACTGAGCTGTGTTCTGAGTCCAGCTCTTCTTCCCAGTTTTACCTCAAGGTGAATTCTTTCTACCTTATCATGTCAGTCACCCAATCCAAGCGATCCCAACAGTCCCCTAACAGCAGGAGAGTGGGAGCAACGGAAAAGCCTGCCCCACCAAAAGCTGTGCTCACAACCTTGACATTCACATGTGACTTTCCATTACAGATGCCTTACAAGTGAGTTCTCATTATTTAAGTCATATTTCTAGTTACTCTAAAAGCTGGCCTCCCACCCTATCTTTCCTTCCAAATGGGCATACAGCAAGCAAGAAAAAAAAGCTACTTCCCAGCGTATTCAGCAGCCTAATACCATGTTTTCCTCCTAAGCTAATCTCAGTAACATTGGTTGATTGCTCAGTTGTCCAAGGGCTTTTAATATGAAACAGGCAACAGAGTGAAACGAAGCTTTCTTGGGTCAAAATGAAAGATGTACATACAATCTCATAAATCTACCGTCCAACCAACCTATAAACCTGTCAAGTTGTTCCCTTTTAATTTAAAGAGAATTAAATGTTACCAGGGATTTCATGAAAACAGGCCCTGACCATATAAGGGAGAGGTCCTGGAGTTGTCTGTGGGTCTGGAAGCCAACTCTGGACAAATCTCTTACTTCGTGGAGACTTGGTTTCCTCACAGCCACTGGTGAAATAAATAGACAATAGCAACTACAAAAAAACCCTCTCTCTCTTAGGGCTAAGACAGTCAACAAATTCTAGTAGAACCAACAGAAGGTGAGCATTGCTTCTCTTTCTGTAAAACATGAAGAGGGCTGCCTTCCTCTCTTGTCCTGGATGAAGATTCAGGTCTCATCTTAGTGCGCGCACAAGCATAGGCGGGAAACGCTCTTACTGTTCTTATTTTACAGAACAGAAAATGAACCCCCACTCTGTCAGCCACCATACCATGCTACAATTTGGAAAGAACAAAAAGCTGAACCTAGAACTCATGTTCCGTGCATGAACATCTGCTAAGATTTGATTTAGGAAAGATGGCTGCCTAATGGAGTGGGTGGTTAATGATTGCCTGGCAAAGTTACCTATTATCAAGTATGAGAGCACAGATACACATTTGATTATGTTGATGCATTCTCTTAGCTACTTGTTTTGAAGCCTCTACCACAGATTCTCTGTTGCTAACAAAGGTGATTCTCTATTACGAGCAGTAAACCCTGAACTAGACAAGACCTGTTCCCAAGCTATAATTGAGATCCTATCCATTAATATAGAATGTACTCATGTATTCTTTCCAGAGAGCAAAAGTATAAGCTACTTATAATAAGATACACATACGATAGAGAAAAAACAATCAAACAAAAGACTGTGCAAGCATAATAAGCTAAGAACTAAATAAAAAACTAATTTCAGAAATGCTAAGCTAAGAAAATGGCACACCAACATAACTTTGATTTTCCAGGCAATTTTTCTAGGCATCAGCATTCTGAAAAGATTGCATTACAGGCCACTAAGAGTCTCAGTGAGAGTTGGGCTCCATCCCTAAGACTTAGATAAAATGAGGAGCTTGATCATGCTCTAGCACTAACAATTCCACTGGACAGAAAAAAACTCTGATTCAGGACCTTGCATGAGTTTTACCCATGTGTGAGTTTTACTCAGAATGCTAGGTTTGGACAAAAGTCCAGAATAGTTTTACCCTTCCTCTCAAGGACCTTGAAAGGCTTCCCTGCCCATCTCTCCCATGTTGGTACTGAAGCAGATGCAGAAGAGAACAGGCTGGGTCTCCTGGGTACTGGGTAGAGATTACAGCAATCCAATTGCCAGTCTTTGTTTTGTTTTGTCAGTCCTGGGGGTTGAAATCTGGGCCTGGGCGCTGTCCCTCAGCTCTTCAGCTCAAGGCAAGCAAGCGCTCTACCACTTGAGCCACAGTGCCATTCCAGCTTTTTCTGTTTATGTGGTACTGAGGAATCGAACCCAGAGCCTCATGCATGTGAGGCAAACACTCTACCACTGAGCCACCTTCCCAGCCCCTCCTCAGTGTTTTTATGGAGATGTTTGGCCCCATCCTTCCCTCTGTCTTCCTTCACCCATGCTCAAACTCATTCAGTTTTTATAGATTTCAGGCAGTCGTACATAACACCTAACATCTTTACTTGGCAACTATGCTTTGTATTATTGTGTAGTGCATGTAACACTCCTAGACCTTAATGCTCTAATTGTCTAGCAAAACTCAGCTTGGAATCCTGCATTGCTATTGCATGTTCTGCTTCAGATTTAGCCCTTCAAATGTCTGCATGTGGCCTTGGAGCTATTTTTTTTCTTTTTGTAACGTTTTTGGCTGTGTTGAGATTTGAACTCAGGTCCTCACGCTGGCAAGGCAAGCATTCTACCTATCACTTGAGCCCCACCCCTGTCTGGTCTTTCTGCAGGCTGGCCTCAAACTGTGATTTTTCTCATCTCCATCTTCTGCACAGCTGGAATTATAAGTAGGGCCACTGCCAGGTTCCCTGGATATCCATTTTTACTGAGTCACTACTTCCCTCCCTGCTCTGTGCTGGGCTCTGCATCTGTGGCTTCATCCATTCTGAAAACACTTAAAGAGCATCAGGCATTGTGCCAGGCCCGAGAGATACAACGGTGAGCAAAACCATACTGAGAGCGTGGTCTCCACTCTGGCCAAATGAGCACTCATCAAACTTGCTCAGCTGTGATATAATGGAAGACAGAGATAAGTAGTCTAAAAGCATTATTTAAAACTCTGCCTTAGACTCAAGGAGTGGGAAGGACGAGGTAGAAAGAACTGATTCAGCAATGGCTGAATTCCTATCTTTTCTTTGTTCAGAAAAAAAGACAGGAACTATTTGAACCAAGACGGCAGGAAGCCAGAAGATGGACAGCAGGGCCATGCGTAGCTGTTGTTTACACTCTTAAGAGCAATGCCAAGTGATCATGAGGTTTGTAAGGGAGGGTGGGAGGGTGAAGGTTAAAGATGATACTCTCGAGCTCAGTGCCTGCCATTTCCCGGCTCCCTGGCTGTGGGGGAGGGGAGTCTGCAGACCACTATGCTGGCCATTTCAGTCCTTCCGGTCACTCAGGGATGCCTCATACATGGTGGGCAGGGAGGAGAAAGAGAAGGAAGTTTCTAATTGGGAAAAACTCAGTAAATGATACTGTTATCTATGATAATAAGGTTTGGGTAAGTGGAGAGATGAGCTATTGTTTCAGTTTTGTGCTAAGAGCTTCAGGTACAGCACTCTGACTTTACATCAAACCTGCGTGACTAGTCCAGTTTCACTTCAGGATCCAAGGCTGAGTGGCATGTTAATGTTTCTGGGACTGCGGGTCTGGAGTTTTGTTTTGTTTTGTTTTAGGGTGATCTACCACTTTGTTATCCCCACCAAAGCTCTCATGAAGAAAGATTACCTGTCCCTGAAGATCGAAGTCTTGTCACAGGGTTGACAGAGAAATGGATTCGGGATGCGGCCAGCGGTTTTGAGTGAGCTATTTCGGTAGCTCTGACAAGCCAGCCAGGAACGAAGGTGCCAACTGTGTACTGCCCAAGCCCAGGAGGTGCCATTCATAGTAAAGACTACGTGAATGCCACCTCTTGTGTATGCCGACCTACCCTTCCCCAGTTTCCTTTCAAGAAGGACTATAAACGCTTCGGCTCCCCCAGGACCCCAGTAGCCACACCCTTTGTCTCTTTCATTTCTTCTCCTTTGCTGCCTCCATCTAGACCCAGGCACTTGTCTATGCAGCCAGCACTCCATGGAGGGAGAGCTAGATCCCTGCCCTCCAGACTTGTGGTCCAAATGCAAAATCATGTCAATATTGGCGCACATTAGTTCTATATCAAGACAAGCACATCATACCAGAACTGTTGTCTTTTGACTGAGTTGACATAAAACAGTCCTGAAATCACAGAGGCAGGTACTCACTCATCATGGCCGACAGGGCCCAAGCATCTCTCTGAGCAACAGTGAACGGCTCCCTTAGAGGCAGACCTTCCCACAGTGACACATCTTTGCAGCGAAAAGATCTGGCTCTTTCCCAAAGGCTCTAGGGCTGGGACAGACCCCCAGCTGCTTGTCTGGATTCTCTGGCAGTGAGGAACACAGCTGACTTCAGGACTAATACAATCAAAGCCTCATTCTTCCTGGGTCCTTGAGCCGGGTGACACTGCCAGATTTCCGGAAGTGCTTTGGATTCCTGAAATGGTCTGGCTAGTGGCACCGACTCAAAGCACCAGCTTTGGCTTGCTCTTGGTGGCGCCAGAGCAGATCAGAACGACCTCAGTTCTTCCTAAGGAACTGCTCGGATGCTTTTCCATCACGACCAGTCCTAACCGCAGCAACCTTTTTAAAGATCCTTTTCTCCAACATGGAACTTCTTCCCACAGAGGAAATCAGGAAGAAATTTCTCTAATTTCCAATTGAGGTGATTTTCCGGCAGATCTGCTGCAGTATTTTTTTTCCCCTTGATCGTAATTCCTACATCCAGTTTCCACTCTAATGCAGGTCTTCATTTGCAGTCTAGAATGTGCTCTCTCGTCCCTGTTGCCAATACCACAGATCAGGAGCTGAGATTTACATCACCCAGATGGTTTTTTTTCTCCTATAGAAAACATACCCACTGCAGACGTGAAGCCTTTATCCACCTGCTAGAGTGAGAGCTACAGCTCCCCTCCCAGCCCACAGTGGGGTCTCTTTACTCACTTTGCTCTCAAAAAGAAAGAAAGGAAGAAAGAAAACAGCATTCCTAGGACACGGGCATGCTCTGGACGCCCCTTTACGGCTGGCTCTTGGTCTACAAGTGCGGGATGTGGGTGGCAGAGATTTCCCACCCACCTGACTTCCAGCAACTTCTGCCACTGGCCGAGGGTTCAGCAGCAAGCCCATGCAGGGTGGGGAGCCCAGCTGGAGGCCAGCCTCAGCCTAATGCCGCTATGCTCCCTCAGACAACTCCTTATTTACACTATTTCCCCTTCCCCACCCCAAAAAAGAAAATGATGTAAACTTGGACCATGTACTTGTTTGAATTTGTCCGTGACCTGAGCGCTTTTCTGAACTAAAAGCCAGCCACAAAGTTGGAGGCAGTTCCCAAGTCATGACTGAGGGCAGGAACCTCTCATTCTTTACCGTCCTCCAATCTCTCTAACCAGTGAAGCAGGGTACGAATGATGTAACTAAGCTGGAAAGCAAGGATTTGATTTCTGCCACAGCTCTGATCTGAGCAGGAAGCTGGAGGAACTGCCAGGTAGTCATTGTTGGAGGAAAAGGGAAATCTGTTTGCACTGTCATTTCACATTGCAAGCAATAAAGATCCAGACCATAAACATAGCTGAGTTCTCACAGAGAAGCGTGAGACCCAGTATAAAGCACCATCTTCCGATTACCATCCCAACTGGTTCTCTCCAAGGCCTGGGGTTTTACTGCTTACCCAGCTCCCCCTATTGCTGTAACAATCATGGTATCAATGCCATACGTGTCCATCTGTGTTTGCCAAGAAGGCAAACTGTGCTTGAAAACAGTAACTCTTCTCCCATTGCCCTCCACCTGCAACCACGCTTTATTTGGCAAACGTTGACTCTAGTTGTCCAGGCTGATCCTTAGCTGGCCAACCACAGGCCCTCTTGAAAATCACAGAAGCTCTGAGAGAGGTGGTCCGCCTAGCCCACACTTGAAGTTTACTTTTGCCATTTCTGAGAACTATTACAAATTCCCAATGAAGTGCGGGCATCGGAAGGGGAGATTCCGGACGAAGAAGAATGGGTCACATGGCTAAATCCTGCCTCCATGTATGGCCCAGATTAGGCTACATCTAATAAAACTGAGTGATCTCCCAGCTCTAGAGGAAATTAGCTCCTGATTGCTGGTAGAATTCAAACATATTCTCCCTCCTTCAATGATTTTTGCTCAACACCAGGGCTTGGTTTAGCACAGTAAAGCTTTCTGTCTTCACAGTGACAGCTAAACAAAAAGTGCTCAAGTGGAGAAATGGCAAGCATGCCAAAGTTTTCACTACTGGCAACTTTGTCCACGCTTGACAGCGGTCCCATTTTGCAGTTCAAGGTCTTTTGATCTATTGAAATAACTAGCCCCTACAATCATGAAGTTATATTCAACCTTTAGAAGGAACCTTAACTATTTCAATCATTTAAAAGATGTATATCAATCTACATCACACTTGCAACATATCAAAGCATAGAGTCAAATTGAGGATAACGAGTAGCCATTAGGCATCTTTAGGTTTCATATAAATAAATCTATATTTAACTCCTAATGAGAAAGAGCTTATGCATAATCTTTAAATTCAAATGGTGATTCTAGTAAGGCTTATATGTGAAGACCAATACAACAAATTCCTTCTCATTAAAAGGATTAGCTAGGATTCTTTACAATCCTACTATTTTATTTGAATAAACTTGTCACAAATAAATGACATAATCATGGACTTAGTTTTTTCTCCAGTTAAAAGCTTGTCTAAAGTAAAATGTATCTTTTACTGTACTTGACTATCACATATTCAGTACAAATTTTATTACCTAAAACATTTATAGGAAATATTTTTGTGTGACCCCTTTGCTGTAATTGACCTGAAAGGTTTAATCATAATTTCTATCCAGAAGACTAGTCCATGAAAAGATGAAATTAGCAGTAATTATCTTGCCTATAGCAGGAAACTAGTAACCGACTTTCAAACATCTCCTCTTTTTTCCATTTTCCTCTTTTAAAAAAAAGATGTAGAGCAATTGCTTGTCTAATGAAGGGACTCGGTAAATAGATTATACATTACTTTCAACTGATTACTCTGAAATAAGGAAAATTTCCATCCCATCAATTGCTCTTCAGAAATGGGACAAACTTCTTGCTCACATCAGGCCCCCAAAATCTAAATGTTAATTGTTGAGATATGGATAAAAGAGAAGGGATGGGCACAGGTGCAGTTGAAAACTCTATTTCTGGAGGGTCACATTCACTCTCATCCGCATCCATTCGCATAAAAGGCTGCCAGAATGGACTTGCATATGATTTTTAACATTTTTCTCCCATTGCCAGGTAAAGGGGAGAGCAGTACATATTCCATTTGAGATACAAAACCGTTAGTAAATTTCCACAGTAGGTATTTTGGTTCGCATGCTCTCGTAAAAGTATAGAGGCTATAACCACAGAGATGATCACAGACTTTCCCAATTCTGAAATTCCTACAAGCATTTGGCATGTTGGAAGGTGTAAGGTAAAAAATCCAAGTACTTACTTTATCATTAGTCAACCTTGGTGGTACTTGCAAGATACTTATGCTTAGAACCCTGTTAGGAGCTCACTCCTATGCACGCTCTCAATCAGAAGTGGGGCATCTTAAGACTTTTCTTCCTGCACTCCCGTGTGTGTGTGTGTGTGTGTGTGTGTGTGTGTGTGTGTGTGTGTGTGTGTGTGTGTTGGGGGGAGTTGCATACAGTAACCTGCCTTGTGTGAAGATGTCATCTTCCTATTGTGGCTTCTGTGAGAGCTGATAAGTGAACAGATCATAAATTATGCATGTCCTTCTAGCCAGGCCTGTGAAAGCACTTTCACTGTTCATCACGGACGGACGGCCTCTCTGAGCCGGCACGGGCTTCTGTTTCTTTAGCGTCAAAACCTTCTCGGCGGGTTTGCGACCGCTGTGTTGGGGAAGCCCAAACACTTAGGAAAGTCAGCTGTTCCAGACCCGGCCACGACGGCCGGCGCCGCGGCGGCCTGACCACTCCCTGCCGGCCCCAGAGCTCCCCGCGCCCAGGCTGCTCTCCTCGGGGAAGCCGCGGCGCCAGCAACAGTTGGGGGTCGGGATGGGCGCGGGGCAGAGGCCCCGGGTACAGGACCCAGCTCGCCGGCCTCCCGCGGCAGAGCCCGGTCTGGGACTGTCCGCCCGCGGGGCTCCGCACGCCTGCGTGTCCGGGAGGCGCAGGGCCCGCGCCCCGCGCCCCGCACCCCGCGCCCCGCGCCCGGGCCCCGCGCCCCGCGCCCGTGTCCACGCCCCGCGCCCCGCATCCCGCGTCCACGCCCCGCGCCCCGTGTCCACGCCCCGCGCCCCGCATCCCGCGTCCACGCCCCGCGCCCCGCGTCCACGCCCCGCGCCCCGTATCCCGCGTCCACGCCCCGCGCCCCGCACCCACGTCCCACGCCCGCGTCCGTGCCCCGAATCCCGCGCCCCGCGCCCCGCGCCCCGCGTCCGCTGCTGGTTCCCGAGAGGACCACGCCCCCACCCCCTCTCTCTCCTGATCTGACGGGTTGGAGAGTCGGACCAGCAGTTTTCCAGAGCTTTCTGTGGGAAGACAACCAAGTGGCAAAGTTGTGTCTTCCTCCCCTGGGGCAAACACCGCGTCCACCCGCACGGATGGGGGATCTGTGTGTGCGCGTGTGTGCGCGCGCGCGTGTGTGTGTGCGCGTGTGTGTGCGTGTGTGCGCGTGTGTCAGAGAGAGGGGGGAGTGGGAGGCACGCACGGCCAGGCTGGCTTCCTCCACTTACCAGTTTGGATTTGGCGCGTTGCAGAAATTCTTCCATGTCTCCGGCGAGGGATTCGAACCCGGGGCTCAGCAGAAGAGGAGCTCTGCGGCCGGCCGGCCAGGCGCGGGTCTCAGCGGCGGGCGGCTCGGGTCGCGCGGCCCCGCCAGCCCCTGACTCCGGGACCTGCTCGGTCCTAATAAGGACGGCGGGTGTGCGCGGCGTCCGGAGCCCAGGGCGCGCCCCGCCGGCGGCCGGCACGCTCCGGGGGACGCGGGGCGGGGCGAAGGGCGGGGCGTAGGGCCGAGGGGCGGGGCGTAGGGCCGAGGGGCGGGGCGCGGGGCTCCTCGGCCAATCGCAGGGTCCCGCGGCGGCCTCCTGACCGCGGCGCGCGGACGGACGCGGCCGCTGCGGACGGCGCTGGCCCGGGAGCGCGAGCGCCGCTGGGCGCTGCGGAAGGACGGACGGACGGATGGACTCGGGGCCGGACTCCCGAGGGCGCGGCCGGGGACGGGGGAAGCGAGGAGGGAGGGCACCCCGCCCCCTCGGCCCGGGGGAAGCGCGCCGGCCGGGGTCCCCGGGCGAGCGGGGCCGCGGGCCGGGCCGGGCTGGGCCGGGCCGGGGGCGCAGCACGACCTGCGGGCCGACCCCCGGAAGGGCCCGGGAGGCCGGGCCGCGCTGCTCCTGCCCGTCCTCCATTGAACACCGCAGGCTGCCCTCCCAGCCCGGGCCCCCGGGCCCCTCGTGCCGGCCCAGGCAGCCCCGCCGCGGGCCCCAGGGAGCCAGAGCGGCCGACGCAGCCCCGGGTCGGTGTCCGCCCCGCGCCGCCACCCCGGTCAGGCTCCCCCGCGCGGGCCCGGCCCCCGGCCCCCGGCCTCCGCCCCGGCCGCCCCGGCTGGACCTGCGGGGCCTGGGACCCGCGGTGGGGAGCACCGCTGGAGCAAGTTCTGCCTCCGGAAAGCGCTCCTGCTCCCTTCCCCAGCCCCGCGGCGGGCTCGCGGCCCCGGGCCCCTTGCTGTTCCCGCCTGCTGTGCATGGCCTGACCCCGTGTCCCACGTCCCACGTCCCACCCCAGCCGTGAGCAACGTGAAGACAGGAGCTTCGGCCACTTCATGCCCAGACGAGCCCCAGCGGGACACACGAGTGTGCAGATCCGGTGTTCAGCAAGCATTTGAATGAAGATACCCATCCATAGAGGGCCGGGTGGACCTCGGGCTGTGGCCCGGCTCTGGGTCTGCTTTTCTGTCTCATTCTCTCTCTGTCTCTCTGTCTCTGTCTCTGTCTCTGTCTCTCTCTCCCCCTCTCTCTCTCCCTCTCTCATCTGTATGCCTCCCAATCAAATATTTTATTCCAGAAAAATCCAATAAAAAGAAATCAGCAGTTTACCAATCCGATTAAAGGACTGTGATAAGCATGCGGATCTCCAGGTTGCATTCAGGCGATGAGCTACAACAGAGGAACGACAGATCCTGTCTACTTTCTTTGCCGACTTGACTCATTCAGAACTATCCAAGCAAAACGAGTGTGTTGGTAATAGTTCATTCTAAGGAGATCCCTGTAACTCTATGGAGATACTTTCAGAGACTTCCCCTGCCTGTCATTCCATGGAGGAACTTGGTGACATGCACACAATACTGTTTTGTTTCTTTGACTTTTGACCTTAGGTATTCTAGACAGAAATTATATACAGCCTTGACATACTTTAAAAAATACTGTTTTTTCCTCCAAAAGTTTACAAATACATACTTGTTCCATGAAGCCGTACTGATCTGACAACCTATGCTAGTTTCCTGAGGCTGTTGTAACAATTTCCCACACACTCTGTGGCTTAAAATACCATAGATTTACTAGCTCAAAGTTTTGTAGTCTAGTTCGGCTAGTTTGTAGTCTAGTAGGCTCAGGTGGATCCTAGCCATAGGACTGCATTGTTACCTGGAGAAGCAAAGGAAATCCACCATGTCTTTTGCAGTTTCCAGAGGCTACCCACATTCCTTGACTTGTGGCCCCTTCCTCCCTCTGAGGCTACCCACATTCCTTGACTTGTGGCCCCTTCCTCCATCTGAGGCTACCCACATTCCTTGACTTGTGGCCCCTTCCTCCATCTTCAAAGGTAGTAACATTGCATTTCTCTGATGACTCTCTCAACTATCTTCTCCCACTTCTTAAAGGCCCTTGGGGTTACATTAGGCCTACCTGGATAAGCCAGGACACCTCCCTATTCCATGTTCAGTTGATGATCAACTTAATTCTTTCTGCAATTTAATTTTTTCCCTTTGCTTGTAATCTCACCCATTCACATCTTCTGAAGGCCAGCTTGCAGATATGTCTGGAGAGGACATTATTGTGTGCATGCCTCGTGACTCATATCTCAAGTTATGTGTGTCCTATTCCCAGTCGTTTTTTCTAAAAATGATTTTGTAACATCCAGAAACTTTTGACTTTAAATATGATATTGTCAAACACAACTGCACAGTAGAATACCTAAGGGTCTCTTAAAAATACTGACATGCCAAGCTCATTTCCAGAAGGTTTGGAAGATCGGTCCAGACATCCAAACAAATCTTTAGTCAGAGCTGAGAGAGCCATTACTGAAGGTGCATAAATTTGCATTCTCCATCACACAGGGATAAAATCTGGAGTCCTCTTGATTATTTTCTCACACCCCTGGTGATTAACTAGTCCCAGTTCAATGTCTTCACCCTTTGAAAAGGCCTCTTCCCATTTCCTCCTTTCTATTGTAAGCACCGCCATAAATCAGGTACCTTAACAGCATCCTTTCTCTTCCAAGTAGAGTCTTTTAAACCTGTCTGCAGAACATCTCATGGCCTTTACTCTTTCATTTTCACTCTCAGCTTTCTGGGTTCCTAGACTCCTCTTATTTGAGATCTATATCCAGGCTCCATTTATTTTGTAATTAATTGTCTTGAGTCGGTTAGAAGCATGGCTCCTATAGACGGAATATCTGCATCCCTCCAAAATTCACATGCTGATCCCTGATGCTCAGTGAGATGATATTAGGAGGCTGGGTTTTTGTGAGTAATTAAGTTATAAGCGAAGTTATTAAGTTGGAGCCCTTATGATAGTCTGATCATATAGTGTCCTTGTAAGAAGAGGAGACACTATTACCCCCCCATACACACCCTGAAATGGAGGACTGTAATATGATAGACATCTGAAAGCCAAGAAGTGGTCCTACATTAGGAATCAAATTGAGAAAGACCATGATCTTAGGCCTCCCAGCCTCCAGAACTAAAGAAAGTAAATGACTATTGTTGGCTGAGTATGGTGGCTCATGCCTGTAATTTCCATTAGTTAGAAAGTAGAGATTGATAGGATCTCAGTTCAGGGGCCAGCCTGTGCAAAAATTACCAAGACCCACTAGTGTTCACACCCGGAAATCTAAATGTACAGGAGGTGTATGTAGGAGGATCACAGGCCCAAGAACCCAGTCCAGGCAAAAATGTAAGACTTTATCTGCAAAAGAACTAAAGCAAAGAAGCTAGCACTTAAGTCATACAGTTCCTGCCTAGCAAGCGCAAGGTCCTGAGTTCAAACCCTGGTACTGCTAAAAACAAAAATAAAACCAAAAGGACTATTGCTTAGGCCATGAGTTTTTGTAACTGACATTCTGGCAGACTCTTACAGTGGTGCTCTAGGAAGAAGAAAAAAGAAAAGACTTTGGGATAATCTGATCCTGTCCCTCATTTCACAGAGAAAGGAGCTAAGGCCTGGATTCAGGATTTTGCTTTGATTAAGAGAACTGCTGAGAAATAAGCAGGATGGGAACTCAGCTTTCTCCCATTCCATTCTATAGCACTTAAGGGAGTCTAGGCTATGTTCAGGTAGGTGTGGTGTCTGATACAAGGTGCATGAGACACGATCCTCACCCTCAGAAGCTCACAGGTGAGTCACTATATTACACAGCACAGATGCAGTGCTTGAGAAAGACATCTGACACGGTCCTAGTTTAGATGTGTGAAAATGATCTCTGTATTCTTGTGTGGGTATGGATTCATCACCAGTGCACGTTGCCTGACACTCCTCCTAAGAAGAGGTAAGTTTACGTCTCTCACCCATTCTGATCTTAGAGGTTCCCGTGACTTTGTGGGAGATAAACATAGCCTAAGTATTAGCATATCCTTTTGGGGGGCCAGGACACAGTGATTGGCAGCTCTCCGTCTTGTCTCTTGGCCTTCATGCTCTTAAAGCCCGTCTGCATGCCTGAGGACATGAGGAGGACACACGGAAGAGGCTTTTGGCCAACAGCCCAGCTGCCAGCTCTGTGGTAAGTTACCTTAGAAATGGATTCTCTAACTGAAGCCATGTGGAACAGATAATCGATCCCTGATAGAATCTGCCCCAGCTCTTGACTCATGAAATTATGGGATCTAACAAAACAAAATGAATGTATTTCATACCATAAAACTAACCAGAACACCTGTCCATTTACAAGTTCAGAAACTTTGGGCAAGTTTTCCTTCCCAAGCTTTAATATTTTCCTCTGTGAAATAGAAACAACCTTCCCTCTTGCGATAGCTCTGAAGGCCAAATACAGGCATACATGAAAAGTGCCTGTTTCCCAGTCATCTATGCAAAGTGCCCGTTTCCCAGTCAGGAGATCCATTATTGTCATCACGAGGAGTCCGTTTCAGGAAAGGTTTACTGAACACAGAAGCATCAAGTGGAAAAGATCCATGGAAGAGAACCCAGAGAGAGAGGCAGCTCCAGGTCAATGGAAATGGACCAGCAGCCATTCAAAATGTGAAACCATCTGATCGGAACCTGTCTCTCACACCAGATACTATTTCCCAAGGCTACAGGCCCTTTGGCAGCCCAAGATGCATATGATAATAGGCCTATTTATAAAGAAAAGCATTGCAAGTGTTTTGCCACAGTAATAGATCCACATAGACTGTTCAGCGATGAAATTCAGATTCCTTAGGACTTGTATGCTTACTCATTCCAAGTTTGCACACTGCGCTCCCACAGAACCCTGCGTGTTTCCTCGACAGACTCTCCTGGGAACGCTGTGGCTCTGCACACATCTTGGCAGGCTTTTGCTGATGTATAGGACCACTTAGAAGACTTTAAAGTTTTTCTTAACAGAGGGCAGCTGTGGTGGCCACATCAGCATGACGTCAGAGGGACTGGCGAGTGAGAGCCGGGTTTATATCGGCTCAGGTTAGTTGACTTCTCTGACCATCAATTTTCTCAGCTATGAAACAGGGGTGGGGGGAGAGGGGGAAACAATACCTGTCCTCATTTCCTTATAGAAGTGGCAGAAAACAATTACATGCTAACATTCTTGTATATATTCGGCAGTGTTAACCCTGGAAAAGAAGAAAAGGAGGGGATCTCTGGTTCACAGAAACATTACTGATCTATGCCTTCCTTTTTTTTTTGTTGAGCTTATTTTTATTTATTCATTTTTTATTATCTTGAAGTGGTTGTACAAGGAAGTTCCCATTCTACAAAACAGTGTATGAATACAAGTGTCTGACAGCTTTGTCACCCACCCCTTCTCTCCCTTTCCTTTTTTTAGTTGTATGTAAATTTCACATATTCCACAGTATTGTGGAATAGTGATACTTAAAGTCGCAAACACATTTTTTTGGTGGGGGTTCCGGTCGTGGGGCCTGAACTCTGGGCCTGGGCGCTGTCCCTCAGCTCTTCAGCTCAAGGCTAGCGCTCTACCACGTAAGCCACAACGCCACTTCCAGCTTTTTTCTTTTTGCTTATGTGGTGCTGAGGAATCGAACCCAGGGCCTCATGCATGCAAGGCAAGCACTCTACCACTGAGCCACCTTCCCAGCCCTTGCAAACACATTTTAACCTTCACAAGGCAAACTGTCATTATCATGGTCTATAAAGTTTGTGAATTCTATGAGCTTTGACAATACAATTATTTCTTCCACATCAGGTAGCATTTACATTTCTTTCTTTTTGTTTAAGCTGTTCCTTCTTTCCCTCTCATTCTCCCTCCCCTTCACTGTCTTTGGGTTGCTTAGTTCATTTCATCTATGTCTAGTATCTATGCCTTCCTTTTAAAAATAAAGCACCACTGGCATGTAGCTGCTGGCCACTCTGGACATGTTTCCATGCCAACTGTATCTTGCTGGCCAACTGTCCTCTGACATTTGCAGTCCCCTGGGACCAGATGTGTGAGCTGCTGTAAATTATTGCTTGTACAGAAAAGATGTTCAAGAAACTGCATGTTCCACTTCAGCTCAATTTAAAAGCATTTAGGCTTGTTTAAAGAGACTAATGTGCTTTAACTAGTGCCCCTCATTTCGTTTTTAAGCAACTATGAAATGCTTGTTTCTTGTGTCTGCATGACCAAATATTACCCATGTGGACAAATACTACTGAGATGCTTTTTTTAAAATGTGTTCTGGAAAGCTATCCAAAAAGAAATTTAAGGCAGCTTTGTAAGACTTTTAATAAAAGGAAATCATGTAGCCGTTATTCTGTCTCTGCTTCTGTTAAGCAAGAGGGAAAAGGTCTTATTGGAATTGTCAGTGAGTGGCAGAGCCTCGCTCACTTCTTGGGAGAACGCCGTGAGAGTCAAATGTTCAGGCTTTGCACAGGGTGCACACCACTTGCGTCATTTCTGGGAACCAGAGACATCTTGTAGAGCAATGAATTTAATTTGAAAGGACAGCAGAGGAGAGGAGAAGTGCTCTGGCTCTGTGAATCATCAGGGCAATAAGACAATGGCTGTTACTCTCAGATCTGCAGCCTGTTGAGAAAGACCAGGATCTCCCCTCCCTCTGAATCTGTACTACTAAGTTCTGGTGGTTAAAGCAGACACTGTCCTCCTACAGAGAGCGATTTCAAAACAGTACTGCACGTGTCACAATTACAACACGTTATAGTTTGCTTATGCTTTGAGTGGGTTTCCCAAGGTCCCATGTGCTGGAAGTTTGGTGTCCAGTGTGACAGAGGGGTGGAGCCTAGTGTGAGGAAGTTGGGTCATTTGAAGATCTGTCTCAGAAGGAACTCATGAGCACCCAGTGAAAATAATAGTTGTTGTAAAAGAGCCAGAGTCGTCACTTGGTCTTTGCTTTCTTATCTTGTGGTCTGTTCTGTACCTGCTCGTACAACTGTGGTGTCACCAACCATGAGGTCCTCACCAGAGCTGAGTAGAAGCCAGTGTCACACTTTTGGACTTCAAAAACTAGCAACCTAAACTTTCTTGTTTATAAATATTCAGCCTCAAGTACTTCAATATAGCAACAGTAAACAAAAAAATAATACACAGCATAAATTTTAACTTATACTACCATGATACATTTCAGTTGGGAAAGTTTTTGGCATGGATAGAGCAATAGTTTGCAAGTTCTGTGAGTCTACCAACATGACTGCTCATCCTTGTGACAACGGTGAACAATGACAACTACCACAGTAGTGTAGGGGAGTTGAAAACTCCCTTATTTCAGAGATAAAGAAACTTTATTGACAACCCCAAACATTGAAATCTAGACCTTGAATTTGTAAGTCCAAGCCCTTCTCATTAAAAAAAAAAAAAAAAAAAGAGGCTAATGTTTGGTGAGGTTTCTTTGCCTCAATGGCCTTTTGGTCTTTTTACAAGTATTAGTATTATTTAGCCCTTGTAACAAATAAAGCAGACAATGCTATCATCTTCATTTGAAAGATGGCAAAACTGAGATACAAAGACGCAATCTTCCCCAAATTATGAAGTAGCAAGTAAGCAAATCAGATTCCAATCACAAGATCCAGAGCCCAAGAATTGAACTATGGCATACTGCTGTCTGTTACTACCACCCCCTGTGCTGAGAAAGCAAGCAGGTTGGAGAATAGGGATATACTTCTAGCAAAAGGAGAGATTTGGATAGGTGAACAGAGTGATTTTAGAAATCCACCCCAAAAATTCTGTTTATGAAACCAATTTATATGATCATTAGGTCCATAAAAACTATGACAAAATATGAGAAGAAATTGCCTTATTTTCAATAAGATGATTGAGTAGAAATTTAAAGGATTTGCATTAAAATGTTAACCTGTAAGCCAGGTGCTGGTAGCTCACACCTATAATTTTATCTATTCAGGAGGCTGAGATCTGAGGACCAAGGGTTGAAGTCAGTATAGGCAGGAAAGTCCCAGAGACTATCTCCAATTAACTACCAAAAAACTCTTATCTCCAATTAACTACCAAAAACTTGAGCTGTGGCTCAAGTGGTAGAGTGCCAGCCTTAAGTGAAAAAGCTAAGAAACAGTTTCCAGCCCCAGTAGAAGCACCAAAAACAAAAAAAATTAAAATATTTACCTGTCAAAACATTACATTACGCTAATGCTCAGTAATTGAGAGATGTAAATTGACAAGTACGAGAAGAAAAATTAGCTAGTTCTCAGAGGACTTGTCTCTTCATGACAGGAAGCCTGAAAGAATAAAAGCTCAAATTTCAGGATAAAGGTTGCTGCTACACTGTTGGTTAGAAAAACCACTGACCTTGGTTCTCACGCAGTAGTGATATTTCACTTAGGGAAAAAGAGAAGCATTTAGCATTTAATGTGCTTCCAAGAATACGAGGTAGAATGGAGTAAAATGGAAATGGATACTTTTTATTTTAAGTCCCACAAATCATTGATTCCAGTGAAGGTAAATGATTCTTTTTGCTCTTTGTTTTTCTGTTCTCAGTTTCTGCATCATAAACCACTGAGGTTCAAGGAGGAAAGGAAGAAGTAGCTCCAAGTCCATGAACATGGGGCCAGGTCCTGCTGCAGCATTTGTCTTCTTCCCAGACAATATCTCTGTCCCATTCCTTCCCAGCCCCTTCCTGGTGTTCAGCCCTCGCAGAGCTCTGTCTCCATGCAAAGATCCATTCACATAACTAGTCTATGAGACCTAGCTTGGGAATTTAAGCTATGAGCCCTGCTTCCTCTTCTGGAATCTAGATTCTCCCATTCTTGTCATCTTTGTTTTGTTGAACGAAAAGCAAGATTCAAAACCCACATTTCACAATGTGGACTCTGGGATGGGGGAAAGCTCTTCTGTTTTTGCTTCAAATGACAGTAAGAACTTGGTTTGGTTATCTTTGCTTATTTAACAATACATTGACATGGATGCAATTTCCCCAAAAGTTTAGTCAAGAAACTTCACTGATGCACAAACCACAAGAGGAAAGCCATTGGTTTAGGAAGGGGAAATGACACCGAAATCATCCAAACTAGTAAGCGTAGGCAGCATGGAAAATGGCATGCCTTTTGTTGGATCCCCAGACATCGCCAAATGCCAGTTGAAGGCTCTCAGCCTTCAGGTTTCCTCCCTCGGTGGGAACGCCCATTCCATCCATCTTTCCCCTGTCTGCCTCCCCACAGGACGTACCATACCAAAGTCTTTTCAGATAGAGTCTCACATCATTACTATGATTGCTTCTCGATTGCTCTCAAGCTGCTGCCTTAAAGAAAAAAAAAAGGCTCATTGCAGTACTCTGATTAGGCTTAGACCCAGAAAACTCATAGACTAAGAATGACTGTTAAAAATAAATTAAAAAAATAACAGGAAAATAAAAAAGCTATTTAAGAGTAATCTTGAACTTGCTAATTGCTGTTTTCATTCCTCAAGTATTTGGGTATGAAAATGTGCAGTTGAGCTATGCATATAGCAGAGCCCAGAGTAGAGCAGACTGACAGGTAAAGAGGAGGGAGAAGTAGGAAGCATAGATTTTTTTTCCCTGTGAATGATGTGGAGACCTAGTGATGACCAAGAAAACTTCTATAAAGAGACAATTGTACATGTGAGAAAGTCACGTAGGAAAGGGACAGGGGAGAACTCTAGGGTTTGCTGCTCTTCACAAACACAGCCTTCGCAAACCCCTGAATGCAGAATGAACTTTCCCTTGCACAGCCAAGGGGCAAAGGAGGATCTGCCATTCTCAGCCTCGTGCTGTTCTCATGGTGCAGAGCTGACTCTCCTGTGCACCATTTCTCATAGACTTCCAGCTCCCTGGAATGAAGTGACTCCGTGTCCTAAATTCCTGCCCTAGTGCACCATAAGGGATGCCATCTCATCCTAGCATAGTTTTCCAGCTCTTGGGGTGCGGAGGGGTTGGGCAGGAGGGCTTGGGAATTAGATAGTGTCCGTAGGGTATTGGATAAAGGACTCCTACAAATCCTCATGTTCTCCTCCTTCCTCTCAGTGTGTTGCCAAATATGATGGTCCCTGTAGGACGATAACGTGGGCCAAAGCAATCCCTTAAGAGGTTTCTCTAAATAACAATTTCCCAAAGTGCAGCTCCTTTGGAATCGTTACAAAAAAATCACTGCAAATCTCCGCAAAAGACGCTTGTCCTTATCAGACCTGGTGGAGTATACAGTATTCCCAAATATCCCCCAGATTTCTTTTGACCTCTAAACAAGCTATAGACAAGATAATCCAGAGATAAAAGCAACTATCCCAAATGATTAATAGTAGCATATACAAGTGATGGCTAGAAAATGGTACTATTTTAAGCACCAGTATGGATTTTGAGGTGAAAATAATGAATCTAATACACTGTTTTTCTTATTAATTTACTTTATTGTTATTATACAGGTGATGTACAGAGGGATTACAATTACATGAGCCTGCTAATGAGTTCATTTCCTTTCATACAGTGTCTCTGTTTCCTCATTTTTCCAGTCCCTCTCTGCCTCCCATCTCCACGAGTTGTATAGTTCACTTTCATCAGTGTACAGTGAACGCCAATGCTGTTCTTTTGAACCCTATTCCCTCAAGTTGTGTACCCTCCCCCAAATCATCCAGAAGATGTACACTTAAGTACAGCATATATAATGTGAAGAAGGCAGAAAAATCATACACTAATTTTTTTAAAAAAGAGAGAGGTCTCTTGTTTCTGTATGTTGGAGTTTGTTTCCATGTGCATATTATTGTATATAAATACGAAGAGGCACTTAGGTGTTGTGCCTTTGTATTTCTCTCCTAGGAGTATCCTCTTTTGGTTTCATTGTGTGTGAGTAACTAGAATCTTGTACAAAATATTATATCCCATTGTATTTTAAATCTAATTTCTACATATCAGAAAGAACATGCACCATTTGTCTCTCTGAGCTTGGCTTTCTATTCTAGTTCCATCCATTTCCCTGTGAATGACTTTATTTGATTCCTTCTAATGGCTCTGTAACATTCCATTGTGTATAGGTACCACATTTCTTGGATCTACTCATCCATTGTGGGGCATCTGGGCTGTTCCATATCTTGACTATTGGAATAGTGTGGCCATGAACATGGATGTGCAAGTGTCTTTATCATATCTTGGCTCAAAAACTATACATAGATCTTCCTTATGAGCCAGCCATACCACTAGGGCACCTACCCTGATAATGCACTCCTAAGATGAGCTTAATTCATGCTTTCCAGCAGTGTGTTACTTTTTAATAATCCACTCTGCAGACAAAGGAGGGAAAGGTCTATTTTGTAGCATTTGTTGATTTGGCATAAAAGTCATTGCCAATGGAAGTGAACAGAGGAAAGAGAAGCAGATAACTGGCCCTTATGAGCTACTACAGGTCAGGTCCCAGCCCATATCAGCCTTTTCTAAAACCTATGTGAGACATGTTAAAATGTGTCTGTGATCTCAATCAGAAGGCCTGTCTTAGGAATACATTATCAAAACACAATCTGAAAATAAGACCCATGTGAACAGGTCATTTGTAAGGTAAGAGAGTTGAATGGGTCATTGTTCATAAATTCAGTACTAGGGTTCAACTGCATTCACCCCTTCCTCTGTGCCCCACCCCCCACCTCTTGCAGCCACTGGTATTTATGTATTTATACTGGTGTTTGACTCACGGCCTCACACTTGCTAGGCAGGCTCTCTCAAATGGTAACCCCTTTTTCTCTATTTTTTAAAGAGGATCTCAGGTTTTTGCCCAGGTCAGCTTCACCATGATTCTCTAATTTATCCAGCTTAACTGGATTACTGGTGCATGCCACTATGCCTGGCTTCTTCAGATGGGAGTCTCACGAACATTTTGCCTGGGCAGACTTCAGATCTTCATCCCCTTGATCTCCAGCTCACAAGTATCTGAGATTAGAGTTGTGAGCCACTGCATCTGGCCAGCCTCTATTTTTTTTTAATATCTGTCATTTTGCCTTTTTCAGAATGCCATCTAATTGGAATAGTACATTATGTATTCTGTTCAGACTTCTTTCAGTACCAATATGAATTTATGGTTCCACCTTTCTTGTTGAGTTTTTTGTTTGTTTGTTTGTTTGTTTTGTTTGCTGGTTCCATGGAGCAGATACTGGGTCAATGGATAAAGAAATACCTATGCAGTGATAATACTTCCTATTTAATATTTTAGTATTAAATAATTAATATTTTAATATAACTATGTGGTGAGGCATGAGTTTAACTGCCATGCTTAAACCAAGAATCTCTCCCTTACTCTCTGGTCAGATCGTCCAGGGGCTAGCTTAAGGGATCAGATGTAAAGAGCATATTCCAAGAGGTAGATAGCTTGTTAGCAGAAAGCGGTAAGAAGAGTGTGCACAGGCACTCATGCTGTCTTCCAACAGTATTACTGCAGAAGGTTAGTCGATCTTGTGTCTTTATTAACATACACAACTAGCAGTTTTCCACTGGCATCAATCATTCTCCACGTATACCAGTCATAGGTCTTGTACCCAGTAATAGTTCCTAGAGTTCCCACAGTTTGGGTTATTTTTGTAGCCTGGGCTACATAGAAACTCATAATCCTAGGCCAGGTGTCAGTAGTTATTCAAGAGGCTGAGATCTGAGAATTGTGGTTTGAAGCCAGCAGGGGCAGAAAAGTCCTCATGAGACTCTTGTCTACTTCTATGTTGATTCTAGCATTGTAAAATCTGTGGCAGGTTTCTGACTTCCAAAATGGATCGACAATGAACGCGTATGGTTGTAAGCTAGCAAATGCATTGTAGATGGCCAGTGCAGCAGTAGGAAAAGTTCTCCTTTGCTCCTTCCCGGGCACAAAGTTCAGATACTACAATTCCCAGAAAGTCTTGCAGTTAAGGGCTGACATCAACTACTGAACCCCCGTCTCGGAGCACATGTTTACATTGTAGGAAATGGAGGTGGGGCAGAGGTGCTTTTCCTCATGCTTTTTTCTGAACTTCATGGGGGAAACCTTTTCCAAGATGTGTATCTTCAGCTGACTCCACACCGCTGTCAATGCCCACCTTCATGGAATCAAGAGGCAGCTGAGAATAAGGGAATGTGAACTCCCAATCCCACGGTGGCCCTCTGCTTTCCCACCTTCATGTTAGAGCATTTGGAGTAGCTCCCCTAGCTGGTAAATAGGCAGAACCTTGAGTCTCCCCAAGGCGCAACCTAAACCAAGATCCAGCAGTACTTTCACTGACTTGCTATGCAGCTAACTCTGCACTAAGCCTCTTTGTGCTTAAAATAACTGGAGCTGTTTCTTTTTTGCTACAGTAGACCCCTGACGATACATCCTCTAGTCCAACACCATCTCAGGGGAGAAAGAAGCTCTCAGCTGGGAATCTTTGATGTTCCCAAAGAATGTCTATCTACTGTCAGACAGCTCAAACCACTCACTAACTACTGTCTCTGACCAACCAGCTCCTCCTCCTGACATTATATTTCATCCATTATTCTCCTTTGTGTAGGCAGGCCTACTCAACTTTGGCTTCTCCTCTTAAGCGGAATCAATATGATGTTATCATTTGGTAGGTCCTGGCAGTACTGATTGCTTTTAAAATTTTAAAGCATTGTATAAGGTAATGTCTCTTCTTAGCCTCAGAAAAGGAATTTTTTAATTACCTGTGCTAAAGAAGAAATATGTGATTGGCAGACGCCAAGAACAAAGGACATTTATTAACTCCTCTTATAGAGAGAGGTGAATTTTTCAAAGGTTAGAAAAGGTTTCAGCAATTTACTTCGATTGATTGAGCTCTGCCGTTCCAAGACAACATGCTCAGAACTGACTCCCGGCATGCACAGACTCACGAGAGACACAGCCACAAGTTGGCAAAGAGGGTTTAGAATACCATGGCAGAGTCAAAGGTGGCCCACCACCAATGACAGTGATGTAACTGGAGGAGAATGTACCAAAGACCAACAGCTTATTTCTCAATGCTGTCAAAGCGTACTCCGTCTGGAGGGGCGGGAGGATTTGTCTCAACAAGCAGATGTTCCTCAGTGCTCCAGCTGCAGGGGAACTAAGAGAGGACGCTGCCCCTAGCGGTCATGCTCAGGGTTAACTGTAATTTCCTGGGAAATCTTAACAGAGCTAGCCCTTCACATTTTAATGAAAATGCCAACTTCTTTTTCTTTCTTTCTTTCTTTCTTTCTTTCTTTCTTTCTTTCCTTCCTTCCTTCCTTCCTTCCTTCCTTCCTTCTTTCCTTCCTTTCTTTCTTCTTTAAAGTAAGTTAAAATGAAATTTGAAACCATACAAAAAGGCCTCTCACAATCAATCTCAAGGAGATAGAAAGGTGAACTTTTAGGAGAGGAGAGCAAAGGGGTAAGGTTCAAATAAGCAACAGCGCTATCTTTATAAGCACTTGTGCTGATAAAATGGTGATATGATGTGATTCTCCAAAGAGTAATGGGTTTCACTATGTCAACATGACCCATCTTTATCTGGACCCTTGATCATTTAAAAAGCATGATTCTATAATCCTCATGCTTTAAGTGAGCTAGAGGACTTGAGATTCTAACAACATACAAATGCCAGTCTTTTATTGTTCACTGGAACTTAATGACATTTCCTAAAAACCAAGACTGGCCAGAGTCTTTTCTTTCCTTTCAATTTCTCTTCACAAAACACCTGCTGCCTTTCCTTAGCTTTCAGTTTCTGACAGTCATCTGTCATAAGTCCTTGAAGATTATTACAAGCCACTGAGACAGTCCTACAAAGTACTGCATTTATTCCTGCCTTGATGGCCTTGTCGTTCGCACTCAGCCAAAAATCTGTGATAGAAGAAATCTAACAGTTTGGCCATTAATGATCATTAGTGTCACATCTAAGAAACAATTCTGGTCGGTGTTATTTATTAAAAGCCATCAAAATGTGCCATTATGGTCCTAATTACAATATTTACTCAGATGGCCTTATTGATCCTCAAGAAAAAGTAACACCACGCTGCTGCTAGATGCTCAGCCCTGACATCTGACACATACAAAGCCCCAGTTCAGCGAAATGATGTTCTTGAAGAGAGATAACTCCCCCTGTGCTTACAACTTGCTCTTGTTAACAGCAATGAAGCCAGACAGTTGTGTGCTGCCCTTTCTTCCGTGTGCAGTAAGTTGAATAATACTAGACCCCCAAAGAACCAGAAGTATCTCTTTGTCCCCAGTATGGTGGGATAGCCTGACTCCTATCTCCTACCCCATCAACAACTCTGGGACCACTAACTATAATTCTAATTACATCCTACTTTTATTTTTTATCTTAGGGGTGTGTTGTGTGGGGGGGGATGCTGGTCCTCGGGCTTGAACTCAGGGGCTGGGCATTCTCCCTGAGCTTTATTTGCTCAAAGCTAGCACTCTACCAGTTGAAACACAACTCCACTTCTGGTTGGGTTTGTGTGTGTGTGTGTGTGTGTGTGTGTGTGTGTGTGTGTGTGTGTGTGTGTGGTTAATTGGAGATAAACGTCTCACAGATTTTTCTGCCCAGGCTGATTTCGAACTGTGATCCTCATCTCTGAGCCTCCTGAGTAGCTAGGATTACATTCATGAGCCAGTGGTGCCCAGCAATTTTTTTTAACAAAAAGTTAAGGCTTTCTTAATTCTCTTTGAGCTCAGCAAGGAACTTAAAAGTATATTTTATTCCAATTTATCTATCATTTAGGTTTTTGGGTTGTAGTTCAAAGTATTTGCTTTGCTAGGCTCATAGACATGAAAAAAACACAAAGTCTATCATTAGAATTGGATTCTGTATCATTATCACTTGAAGATTTTACAGTGAAATCTTGTGGCCGATGCTTGGTGTTTTGTTGGTCATATTCTACATTACTTTTTGTTTATCTTTTAGACTAGTGCATCTAGTTTGCTTTCAATATCATATAGTTGGTCAGATGCCAGTGCCTCACATCTGTTCCAGCTACTCAGGAGGCTGAGATCTAAGGATCTTGGTTCAAAGCTAGTCCAAGTAGGTAAATCTGTAGTCTCTTATCTCCAAGTAACCACCAAAAAGCCAGAAATGGTGTTGTGGCTCAAGTGGTAGGGAGCTAACCTTGAGCACAAAAGCTTAGGGACAGTGCCCAGGAACTGAGTTTCCAGCCCTAAGACTGTCACAAAATAAATCAATAAATAATAAATAAATATCTAGACAGAAAGAAAAGAAGAGAATGAAGGGAGAGATGAGAGAGAGACTCTAGAGAGAGAGACAGACAGACAGACAGACAAAAGGAAGAGAGAGATGCATTCAAACCAAATCCTATAACCCCCAAATCAGCAACTGGGACTGACATTTCCTCTTCTACAAAGCCACCAGGATACCTGCACCCATCTGGTACCCATGAGGATGTACCAAGGCTAGCAAGAGGCTCAAGATTCCATCTCCATCTTTGGGAAAATGTGTTTCATGTCAACCAGTCCTCCAGCCCCTCCAAAGAAGAAATTGCTTTAATTCTCACAGGATCATGTCTTCTTTTAAGTATCAGCTTGCCCTTTTAGAATCAGCGGTATTTATTAATCTCAATTACGGTGGCTGCTTCTAGGATGAGAGAGCTGATTGGGACATGGACTGAGAGGAAACGGGAGTCAGCTTTCCCAACCTACTGTGGCTGGCTACAAGAAGATGAGACAGTCCTCTTCAGTCAGGGTTCCTTCATTTCGATCTGTTTTGGGTGGTTTTCTGTGTGTGTGTGTGTGTGTGTGTGTGTGTGTGTGTGTGTGTGTGTGTGTGTGTGTGTGTGTGTGTGTGTGTGTGTGTGTGTGTGTGTGTGTGTGTGTATGTCTGCTGCTGCTGCTGCTGTTTGTTGTACCAGCCCTGAGGCTTGACCTTGGGGCCTAGGTGTTATCCCTGAGCTTCTTTTGTTCAAGGCTAGCACTCTACCACTTGAGTCACAGCTCTACTTCTGGCCTTTTTTTTTTTTTTTTGTAGTTTATTAGAGATAAGAGTCTCATGGACTTTCCTGCTTGGGCTGGCTTCAAACTGTGATCCTCAGATCTCAACCTCCTGAATAGCTGGGATTATAGGCATGAGCTACCAGCACCTGACTTCAATTTGTTTTATTTAATACTGTCATATGTCACATAGCAATAGAGGTAAATTCCAAGAATTGTGTCACTAGCCACCTTGTCATTGTGCAAATATTATAGGAGGTATAATGGTGTACATTAGCAATCAAGATGCAATCAAGATGCAATCAAGATGCAATCAAGATGCATGAATATTATAGGACGTATAATGGTGTAGGTTAGCAATCAAAATGTAATCATGGGCTGGGAAGGTGACTCAGTGGTAGAGTGCTTGCCTGGCATGCATGAGGCCCTGGGTTTGATTCCTCAGCACCACATAAGCAAAAAGTAAAAAGCTGGAAGTGGCACTGTGGTTCAAGTGGTAGAGCGCTAGCCTTGAGCTGAAGAGCTGAGGGACAGCACCCAGGCCCAGAGTTCAGGCCCCATGACTGGACCCCCCCCCAAAAAAATGCAATCATGACCGCATAGGCCATAACCAGGGTTGCACAGTGTAATGTTTTACAGTTCCTTTTATTCCTCCCTGCTTTATTATAATAAATAATATAAATTAATAATAAACAATATTAATAATAAACAGTATTAATTATATAATGTGAGTTTTGCTGCAGTATCTCTATACATGCACAGAATATACTTGTTATATTCATCCTCTTTTTACTTCTTCTTTCCCCAATTTTTAAAACCTTTCTTGAAGTTTTTAAAATGAGTTTAATTATGATCTTTCCATACACATCTACAATGTACTTTAATTATATTCTCTTCCTCTACCCCCTCCTTCCACAGTCCCATTTCCCTCTGGCTAAATAGTCACCTGCTAACCTTCCCTATTTATCTTTATATCTATTTTTTTCTTTAGCTCTAGATTCCACGTATGAAAGAAAATACGCAGAATTTTTCTTCCCAGGTCTGATTTATTTCCCTTAATGTGATAAGGAATATAGTTTTGAGGATGTAGAAGGGATGAGGGAACATAGAATCACACTACAAAACAATGATTTTTAAAGTTTAGTAAACTTATTAACATCAAATATTTTATATGTAACTGTATGTGCTGTACTTTTACATGATAGCAGCAGGCTGTTTACTCCAGCATCATCATGAGCACAAGAATAAAGTGTCCTACTATGACAAAATGATAGCTTCAGTGTTTCTAGGCCTAGATGGAAGAATGAATATATACACATCTATATGTATGTACATATACATGCATAGGTATATAGGTATATATGTGTGTTATGTGTATATATGTACATATATATCTATGCATGTATATCACATATATATGACCTGAAAGACACATGTCATTAGATAAGAAAATACAAACAGTGCCCATTCTACAAACTTCTAATGGGATAACAAGTCACATGCCCATCAGCCTCTTTGAGCAATACTAAAACTTAGAAGCCAATATTTTAAAAAAAAAAAAAAACTTTTCCAAACCTTTGCTGCAGAAATAGTATCAATATAAAATTCTATACCCAGTCCAAATACACTATTTTAACTATACCCAGTCCAAATACACTATTTTAACTATACCCAGTCCAAATAACTATTTTAATAATAGGAGACACACACACACACACAGAGGCAATACTGAGGTTTGGGATTCAGGATCATAGCAAGGTAAGAAGGCAGGCCCTCTCCCATTTATGTCACACTCGAGCCCTATTTCAATTACTTTAATACTTGACATTTTCCCAAATATTAAAATATCTTCAACTTGGAATGCTTCTTACAATTCCTGTCAATTAGGTGGCATGAAGACCTGGCTGGCTTCTATTGAAACTTTCCGGTAGAGTTGAGACAGTGCCATTTAGAAGCATTAAGAGCAGAAGTTTCTCAGGGCTGCTGCAATTCTATTTATGTCCTTTCTACAGAAGCTACCTAAGCTATAAAGCAATTGTGTTTCTTCTTGGTGTTTTGTTTTTATTTGATTTCATTTAGCTTTTTGCAGTGCTGGGGTTGCTGGAAAATGCTCTACCCCTGAATTACATCCCCAGCCCCCTACTGCCACAGAAAAGTAGCACAAACTAGGCAACTTAAAGGAATTCAGAACTAGGGGAGGGCCTCCGTAGTAGAGCATTTGTTGAACCTGTAGGAGGCCCTCGGTTCAATCCTAGCACCTATAAGTAAATGAATGAATGATATTTTATAATATAATTGTTATATTAATATCATAAATAATATCATATGTAATATGTCTACTGAGATATACAAAATATACCTCAAGGGGAAATTTAGGATAGGAAAAGAATATGCAAGTTTTAGAAAGTAGCTACTCAATTTCAGCTTCACCAAGAAACACACAAAAAGCAACTAGGAAAAACAAAGTGTTACTCAAAATAAGAGGGGACACAATTATTTAAAAATACTTGCAGGACTCTAATGAGGAAAGCACTGAGGGTTGATTTAATTAAAAAAAAAAAAACCTCTCTGGAAGGAAGAAGAATGGAAAATAAGTGACATTGAAAAGGAACATCTTTCAGTGACCTAACTGGAAATCAGTAGATGTCAAAAAGATAATAAATGAAGAAATATCAGTAATCCTAGTACATAAGTCATGTGAGAAAAACAACGAAATTCAAATCTTTGCCTCTGGGGAGTGTGTTTGGGGTGGTAGCTGGGTAGTTGTGATGAGCACCTTTGACTGTTACTGGAGTTATAATAGTTTTGGTACTTCTGGGGGGTGCTGGGAGCTCTCACTTGACTTTTGCTCTCAAATCTGATGCTTTACTGCTTTAGCCACACCTCCATTTCCAGGTTTTTGGTGGTTAATGGGAAATAAGAGTTCCACAGTCATTCAGATCCTCCGATATCAGCCTCCTAAATAGTTAGGATTACAGGTGAGAGCCACCAGCACCTCAGTAACTACTTGATTTTTTAACCTTTATTTAAAATATTTTGAAAACATTTTTGAAGAAAAGAATAAGAACCTGGGCCTGGTGGCTCATGCCTATAATTCCAGCTATTTGGGAGGTGGGGATTGAGAGCATCATGGTTCAGGGCCAGCCTAAGCAAAAAGTTAGCAAATCCTGTCTTAAATATGTCGAGCATGCTAACACACATTTGTGATTCTGTCTACGTGGAAAGCATAGGTAAGAGGATAGAGGAACCAGGCTGGCACCAGCAAAAAGGGCCAAAGGTACGGCTCTAGTAGTAGAATATTTGCATAGCTAGTGCAAGGCTCTGAGTCCAAAGCTCAGTACAACCAAGAACAAATAAATCAGTAAGACAGGCAAAGTGGATTCACAAAAAAAAAAAATATATATCTGTCCAACTCCTCAGAGAACTATTTCCTCATCCACTGAGTTCCAATAATACTTCACCATTGTTCATTTCTGCTCAGACTTCCCTAGGAGTGGACCGAACTTCCAGCAACTTTCCAGCTACCCACTGGCTTCTGTCTAAAACTCAGAGCCCCAGAAGAAGCTGAGACCCTCTCATTCTTCTGGAACAGAAGCTCCATATCCACACGTCCCAGCAACAAAGATCTGCTCAGGTCCCCTCAGTCAAGTCCCATCAACAGCTTCTCTAGACTAGAGCTCACTCTGAATTCTTTTCCTGGGACTTTGTCTCTCAATCCTATTAGGAAAAAGACTGGCATTTTTTTCCTGGCTAAATGCTGTATTTGCCTCTGCAGTCCTAGTACTAAGTTGAGTAGTTAGATCACTTCAGTACATTTTTGCTATTGACCATGAACGACCTTAGTCCTTCTGTGTTCACACCTGGAGCATTTTCCCATTTCTCTAGCCCACCGCCATTTCTAGACTGTTCCAGGGACTACAAAAGCCATTCCTTTGCCCCTCCACCACTCCTGTTCTGAACTTTAAAGTCCTAGTTTCCTATTCAGTACAAGCCGTAGTAGATGATCAGCAGATATGTACTGGATAAATAATTCCGATGGAAGCTTGAATGGATCAGGAAATCCGTTTCTGAGAATCTCAAAAAGCCTGCAGATGCTTTTTGTTCCCCCATTAAATATTGATACAGAAGCCAGCCACACTTCCTGGAAGAGCTGTTATCCATTCTTCAGGAAGTCTGAGTCGTTTCACTGCAGTGTGAAGATGAGGTTAATAGGAAAATTTCAAAGACCCACCTTCAGGTCAAAGAAATGAAGTGTCTAACTTTGGTTTCCTTGTCATTGTGACTAGTCTTTATTTGCTTCTCAACACTGCAATATGTAGTTGCAATTTACAAGATGCTGCCAAATAGTAAGGCCTCTTCCCAAGTTACTCTCCTGAAAACAAACATACCCCTTATATCATTACCAGAATTTCTGTTCCACGTTTCCTTATAGTTCATACCAGGGTTGCTCACCAGAACTTCCATGACCAGTCTGTATTGGGGCATCAGCTTCTACAGAAGAACTTTCGAGAGCAATGGACATTTTTCTATACGATACAGCTAAGAGCTAAACAAGTATGCAAAATTTGAGCTTTATCCCTAAACTTTGTGAACTCTACTCTGTATAAATTATGCTTCCAGAAAGTTTCTTAGCATTAAAAAATTAAAGGGTGCTAAAAGTGTGGCTCATATATGAGATTCATATATATATATATATGTATATTTTATATATATATATATATATATGAATCAAACATTCAATTCCCAGCATCACAAAAAAGAAAATTGAAGAGCTAGCGGAAGTTTGTGTGATTCTCTGGCGTATAGTCTGCAGGAAAACATTTTTTCCATCGCAGTACTGGGGCCAACTCAGGGCCTTGAACATGGTAGGCAGGTTCTCAGCTTCTAAGCTGCACCCAGCCCAAGCAACTTACACAAATTAGCACACCTCATCAATGGCCATCACTCTTCCTAGAAAGCCAAAACAGAGGCTGCAGAGAAAATCTGCTTTGCCATCACCTACTACTACCTGCATATCTATGAAAAACCCTTCCCTTCCTCTCTTAGAAGATTTCCCTGATAATCTAAATATATACCACCATGGCATATACATCTCAGAAAAAAAGAATAATAACCAACACCTAAGAGTAAGGAAAAGAGACCAAGTTAGCAAATGGGGCAGCAGGAGGAGAAAACTAAGAGAAAACAGAAGAAGAGGCAACACTGCTCAAAAAAGAAATGTACTTATTATCTGACTGATGTGACGGCAAACCCTCTGTACGTCACCTTTAAGATAACAAGATTTAAAAAAGTAATGCAGCAGGCAGGAAAAAATAGCTGTGAGTGAACAGGAATAGTTAACTTACAAGGACAGCTGTCAGCACTGACAAATGGTGCGCGCCTTTCCCCGGATGCTCTTAGCTGGGGCGTCCAAGGAGCAGCTTTCCTTCAAGCCATTCTGTTGACATTATAGATTGTTAGTTAGCTTAGTAGTCCACTGCCCAGACTCAGAATACTTCCAGCTTTAGCTTCTCACCAAAGTCTGCCCAGATCTTTCTCCCAAATAAATTAATGGCCTTAGTCACTGTCCATTATCAAAGGACACTGGAGGTTGTGGATGAAATTGGGTCACAGAGTTCATGAGGCCCGAGTCCGCTCTGCAAGAACGTTGAGGGGCTGCCTGTGTCAAGTCAGTCTGGAAGCTTCTCAGCTTCTTTAATTACTTAGAGTAATTCAGCCCATCACGCTCCTTCAGGCAGAGGGCAGAGTGCAGGACAGCTGCACTTCATCTAGCTCATCCTTTGCCATTGCTCCTCACTGCAGCGTGAGCGTGACAAGCGTGGCTGGAGCGGGTATGGTTGATTCTTCCAGGGTTCACATGTTGGGCACTGTAGCCCCTCACGTGGCACATTGAGCTGTGATAAGACTTTTCCAAGGTCATGATGAGGATGAGGTTGTTAACTCACTGAGGCATGCTCTTGGAAGGAAAATGCAGGGTGCTCCTGGGACCCCAGCCTCCTCTTCTTGGTTTTTCTATGTGATCTGTCTTGCATGCACGCTTGATTGAGGCCATCCACCATGACTTCACTATCAACATCAAGTCCATGCTGGAGCCCATGCCCCCAAACCTCCTGAAGTGAGCCAGGTAAACCTCTTCTTTTATATAGTAACCAGCTTCAGGTATTCCATTACAGTATTCGAAAACAGACGGATACACCGTCCACATACAGGAATGACTTTGTGATCACAGCAGTGTGGCTTGAGATTGATCAACATGTTCTTATAGAAGACATAAAGACATGAGGAGAAATTCCATATTCTTCAACAGGAAAGCTAACTGGATGTAGAGTATTCTAGTCAAATCTACCACAGTGACTTTAGCTACCAATATTAGAAGGTAGCTTAAAGAGGAAAGTTTCCTATTTCCATTCCTGAAAATTATCCCAAAGTAACAACAACTAAAACAAAAGCAAACCTCCAGAGGAAGAGGAAGAGGAATGCCGTCGTAGCTGACTCTGATCGCAGTGAGGACAGCAAGCCTACTCTGTAGGCTAGGACTACAGAAGGACGCCAGGCCGGACCCACGGACGCCCTGCTATTCATGAGGAGCAGCAGGGCCCAACCAAGGAATGCAGACCAGCCGCGTTCCCAGGTGGGCCTCTGTTATAGAAAATAAGCCTGAGCCAAAGCAGATTCCCCCTCTTCTCTAAAGAAACCAGCCACACTCATCAAGTTTGCGTTCCCTTTCATTTCAAACTTGATGTCATTTGTAGGCATGACTTTGATAGTGCATAGATTCATTTAGTTTTAATGTTTATCCTTTGCAAGAGTCATGATGATGAGCTCTTTAGACCGATTCCTGGCCTCTCAACATTCCAATTGTGCATCTCACAGAGTTTTCTTTTGTTTGTTTGTTTCTGCGGGTATAAATTCTGTTCAATCCATCATCAAGGATCTTTCATAGATTCTTTTTTGTTTTTTTTTGGTTACCATCTAATGGCCCTGAACTAGACGCAGCTTTGAATCTGAGATTATTTTTCCGATGTGGATGTGTTTTCTGATTTCTTCTCTCTGCTTCCAGTAACTAGGAGAGAGAATCAAGGCACGCGACAAACAAGGCTCCAAGAACAATTGATTGACTCAAGCAGAGCAGCCATTTCTGCCAAGTCACCCCTGCCTTCCGGAGCACAGGCCTCCTCACACCCAAAGAAGCCCAGTCATAGACCTATTTGTGGACGAGTCCTTCTGCCAAAGGGCATGTGACACAGATGTGTCAGGAGACGCTCACCCACTTTATCAGCAGAATATTGCTCACTAACCCATCACCCTTATGCTTAAACCAAGGACACTTTCTCTCCTGACTACAAGAGTCTACCAGTCCAAGCTGGCATGGTTGTATACTCCTGTGCTACCAGGATTCAGGAGGATGAAGAGATTAAGGAAAGCTAGGGTCACAGAGTATAGTATATTAGCTTCTACGTTTACATTTGAAATTACTCGTAAAGTAAAAATACTTTATTTTTGTGATGGTCCTGGGGCTTGAACTCAGGTCCTGGGTGCTGTCCTTGAGCTTCTTTTGCTCAAGGCTACCACTCTACCACTTGAGTCACAGCTCCACTTCGGGCCTTTTGGTAGTTTATCAGAGATGAGAGTCTTATGGATTTTCCTGCCTGAGCTAGCCTCGAGCCGCAGTCCTCAGATCTTAGCCTCCTGAGTAGCTAGGATTACAAGCATTAGCATGTAAAGTATTATCTGGCACCCAGTTAATATTTGAATTTTCAAAGCTATTTATGACATCTTCACAGTATATTTATTAATAGTATAAAATGTTATAGACATTTAAATGTCAATAATGTGGGGTTCAATAGTAGAGCCCTTACCTAGCAAGCACAAGACCCTGAGTTCAGCAAGAATATTTTTTTTTAATAATTTTATAAAGGGGATAGGTTTGGGGTTCAAGGGTCAGATACACCCAACTAAAGTTCTTCTCTGTCACTAGGTGGCAAAACAGGAAATGGAAAGTGTTGAGGTGAAGGGAAGATATTAATACAGGTATATCTCTAGACAGAAGAAATGGGGTTCTGGTTGGTTGCAAATAATACTGGATTATGAGATTCTGTATAGTCAAACAGAAAAGTCAACATCGGTCATGAGAGGATACACAAGCATTGTAGTCTAAGGAGCAGATTTGTTTTCTGGAGGAAAATAATCAATTCAAAGATGATCTCATTATATCTAAAGCATTGTGATTCTATTAAGAAGGAATGTTTATGGTGGAGATTTTTTTTCCTTGTTGCTAACATAATTCTTCCTGGGATATTGAACGCAATGGAAGAAATTGGAAGTGATGTAGATGAGATACAGACAGGAAGGACTGAGCGTGGCCCGGGGCTTAAAGGCCAGACAAGAGCAGGCACAGGAGGTCCAGAAATGATGGTAAGGTGGACAGGGTGATGGTAGCCAGAGAGCCAAGAGACCACACGTTTGGGATAATGTCTCAACTTAGAATGATGAGGGAAGAATTTTTAATAGTGCTGTGGATAATTTATGTGTTAAATGATATGAAGGAATTATAGGAGAAAGTGAAAGTAATACCAAGTACTGACTCAGGAGACTGAGATCTGAGGATCATAGTTCAAAAGCAGCCTGGGCAGGAGAGCCCATGAGACTCTTACTGAAGGAGGAAGAGGAGGAGGAGGAGGAGGAGGAGGAGGAGGAGAAGGAGGAGGAGGAGGAGGAGGAAGAGAAGGAGGAGGAGGAGGAGGAGGAGGAGGAGGAGGAGAAGGAGGAGGAGGAGGAGGAGGAGGAGGAGGAGGAAGGGGGTGAAATGAGAGAAAAGAATTGAAAAGTACTAGTAGGAAGAAGGCAAGGCAGTAGAGTTACTGCCAAACTGAAGCTTCAGATAATGAATTCACAGTGAACCCAGGTCATTTGCTTCTATGATTTGTCCAGCAACATTGAACTGCTCAGATGAAGGCTCCGTGGATTCTGTCAAGGCTGGCATCTTGTCAGGTGACTATGATGGACAGAAGGGGAATGAAAATGGATGGCATTTACAAAGAACTGACTGACAGTGCTACCTGATGAGAAGGCAGTAAAGGGAAAAGGAAGAGATGGAGATCAATGGCTGGCCGTCTACACCGAATGAAAGGATGGTTTGTATGATCATCTGAGCTAGCAAACAGGAAGGACAGGTTGTGTTCAGACAATAGGAGAGCTGAAACTGAGACTTCAGAGCAGTTAGTAATGGCAAGGTCTGACGTATGGCCGTGCGACTAAACAGCTGCTTTGTAACAAAGTTAATGCGTTAAGGCAGGTGATCACAAGAGACCAGGGTGAGCCCTGACATCAAGTCCTTCCGTCTCCTACTTAAATGTGCATAATCCTTTCTTTGCAGCATGAGCCAACATTCACATCCTACAGCTACAGCAAGATACACGCATCTAAGGGAAGTTTATCATCTAAAAGTAGCCTGACAAATGTGATTGAAAGATCAAGGGTGACTTCCAACCATTTGTTTGGGACACCAGGTGGATCACGACATCACTGACAGCAATACTGACTGTTTCAAAATAGATAACTATGATACATGTTTTGCAATAAACAGACAGTTTAACAGGTTTGGTTAAGATACAAGTTAAATATATAAAATTAAAAACTTGCTTTAGCAAAGGATAAAAAGTCAGACTACATTTGGAGGAAATTATTCCAAATCACATATCCAATAAAAGCTTTCTGTCTAAAATAGATAAAGAGCTCTCAGGCTTAGCAAACAAACAGTCCAATTAGAAAGTGGGCAAGGATTTCATCAAGGACAAGAGATATCATTTCACCAAAAAGGATACTTGGCATTGAACCCCATTATAAAATAAATAAAACACTCAGCATTGTGGACCACGAGGTAAATGAAAATTAAAACCATGATAAAGTATCACCACTCATCGATCGAAATGGCTAAATTTTATTAAAAAAACAAAACTCAAAAGACAATAATGCAGAGAAAAATGTGTTACCCATTCATTGCTGTGGAAATAAGAATAGGTATGGCCATTCTGGGAAATGGTTTGGTAGTTTGTAATGCCTTTAAAACTAGATCTGCGCTTACCATTCAACACAGCAATTGTAATTTGGGGCATTTATTCCCAAGAAATGAAAGTTTACGTTCATATGAAATTATGAATGTTTATAGCCAATTTATTTCTAACAGCAAAAAGGCAAAAGATACATGTCTTCCAATGAATAAATAATTAAGCCAACTGTCCTATAGCCACACTATTCACCAATCAAAAAGATATAAATTCCTGATACAAGAGACTTGATCAGATTCTATGGGAAGTACACTGAAGGAAAAAGGCTAATTTCATACAGTATTATAAACATTTTGACTATTACGTAAATTATAAATGTATTTATTAGCATTTACAACCTTATGTATAAGGTTATATAATTATATGTAAATTGTATATCGTATATAGATATGGATACATCTACACACAGATGAACGCATGTAAAACTGGTAAATGCTGCAAAAGCTTTGGGAACTGTACCAATCTCTGATTTTGATACTATCTTCCAATTATAAAGGTGGTTGCTATTGGGAAAAGCTGGGTGAATGGTCCTACCTTTTACATATCTTCAAGCATTCTGTGAATCTATTACAGACACACACACACACACACACACACACACACACACACACACACACACACACACACACACACACACACACACACACACATATATATGCATATTTAGAAGTTCACAGATATTGAAGAGACATCAGATCATTGATAACGCTTGTTCCTTGAGGAGACAAAAGAGTGGTTTGAATTCCGGAGATGAAGGAACTCTCTTCTGGGAGGAGATGGGGGCTGGCAGACATCAGGAAGCAGAGTCCTGCCTTGGCATCAGTGGACATACACTTCCAATGAGAGCGCCACTCGGGACAGACAGAATGCTCAGGATGCCTAATGTGGTCCTTTTCTGTGGATGGTTCATTCCGTTTTCCCATTATACTGTCCAGCTTCTGCTAAAGACACACAGCCTTTCAATAAATCTGTTTCCCTTTACCACTTAAGTTGACTTTTAGGCACCCTTAGATTTGAGGAGGAATATTTTCATCAAATTGAGGACGAGAAAACACTCAGTAGATCACATAATTACATAAGCATGTCTGACAGTAAATGGAACCGACTAATTCTCCACATCATAGAAATAGAAAGTTTTGCTCTAGTATTTTTTGCTATTTGGGGAGGGGGCATGCATGGTCAAAACTGTGTGTGATAAACGCACACAGAAGGCAGTCTTACTGCAGTTAGTGGTGAGGGCACTGTCTATTTACCTTAAATGTAGGAATTACATACCTTCTAAAGTGATTTCAAAGCTGAGGTGAGGTAAAGTTTGGAATGACCGTTGATGGAACTAAGGGCATTTAGTAGAAGCACTGGGCTGCCCAAGTATGTTAGCCTCACAGGATGGTTAGCAGGCTCTGAGAGAACTTTCCACAATGGTAAAAATGTTTTCTATCTGTGCTATCCAATAACACAGCCACCAGTGGCACTGAACACATGAGACATGGTTAATACAATTGAGGAAGTGAGTTTTTATTGTGTTTAATTTTCATTGAAACAGCCTATGGTGTTAGGGGCTATTCTATCAGGCAGTGAAGATAATCTGTACCCATAATAATAGGGCCATCAACTTTCAAATACAACTGGTTCTTTCGGGTAGAAAAGATGCAGGCCTAACATCCCAAGTACGTAATTTTCTTTCTAATATTGACTGTAGAGCATTTTCTTCCTTTTCTGTGTTAGTCATTATTTAGTTTGTTCTGAAACCAAGATTCATTTTGGAAATCTAGGTTCTCAAAATGCAAATAGCCAACTTTCAAGTCATTCCTTGCACTATGAGTATTTCTGAATTTCAAATCCTCCTTGTCATGCTTATATCCCAAACAGCTCTGGCAGAATGTCTTACTAAAATGCAGCCTTCAAAGGTCTAAAACTACAATACATAGGTGTTTTTCAGAACTTCCTAAGCCCAGACAATCTCTGGGCTATTCTTGCGGTGGTGTGGCTGAGGTATCAAGCTGTCCTAACAGGTGTACAAGTGCACAAAGACAGAACAATCTCCAAACACAACTTCATCTGGTGCCACTCTTCCATAGCCCTTGATTTCAAAAACATTAGTTAGCCTATACTCCCAAAGCCCAGCGAGACAAATGGATAAATGGAAGGAGTAAAGTCTACAATTAGTGCTTGCTATAATTTGGATGTTGGATACTTCCCAAAAATCTACATATTAAAGACGTGGGCCTTAGAATGCCATAACTGTTGGAAGTTGGTGGCCCCTTTAAGAGGTGGGACACATTGGGAGGAAGCTAGGTCATTGGAGGTGTGCCCTGGAAGGAGCTGAGGGGACACGGGTCTTGTTCTGTTCCTCTTTGCTTCCTGGCTCAGAGCTGAGTTGGTTTGCTTCACCACACACGCACTCCATCGCAGCCACAGCCATGGGACCGTCCCCCCCTGCAGCCTCCAAGCCGGGAGGAAAAGAAATTTTTTCTCTTTATAATTTAAATATGCCTCAACCATTCAGTGTGTTCGCTTGTGGATCTATAGCCGCATTCTGGTTACCACACATGAGGGAACCACACAGCCTATGTTTCTTTGGCTCTGGCTTCCTTTGCTTAATATATTTTTCCAACTCTTTCCTTGAATGAAACAATATCATTCTTTCTAATGGATAAGTAGAATTCCTTTGTGGATATGTACCACATTTTCTTGATCCATTCATCCACTGAGGGACATCTAGGTTGATTCCATAGCTTGCCTGTGGTAAACAATGCTGCATTGAACATGGTTGTGCTAGTAGAGAGAGGTATATATATATATATGTATGTGTGTGTACACACACACACACACACACACACACACACACATACTGGGACATGTCATATATAGGAATCTAGTCCCTCACGCACTGAGACCAAAGGAAGACATGCATAGGAGTAATGGACAAAGGTCAATAGCTGAGTACAGATGATCATATAAAATAATATCCTATGAAATGAACTCCAAGGGAAGGAAACGAGGCATTTTTAGTTGCCATTCTTGCAGCTTTTGTTTTCTTTTTCTTTTGTCTTGTTAGTTATTTGGGAGGGTAAGGAAGGGCACATAAAAGGTGGAGCAAGGATGAGCAAATACAACAGTGATACTTCAGAATTAATTATATATGATATTTCTATTATAGTATCAAGAGATGAACACAGCGTTCCTCCCCATTATCCTTTACTAGGATCTTCCTGCCTGAGTACTAATTTAAGCATCATAGTCCCAACCTTTCCTCTGGGGTCTGCTCTTTACAAAGCCGGTCACACTCCCTCAGGTTCTTCATCAGATACATAAGGATAATGAACATAAGTACCTACTTATGACAAAACCTACCCCAGAAATCCAGTTCATGCGGTCAATCAACAGCTCCTCATCCAAAGAGCTCATCAGATGACATGAGAGATTCTCCCTCTAGTACACTTTCACGACAATCCCCAATTTCACCAACCCAAACTGCTGCACTGGTATGTTCTAGAAGGTTCTCTCCAAATCACAAATTCTTGGTCAAAAGCATGCCCCAAGTCTTGTTGACTGAGAAAGTTCCTGGGGTTGCAACTTCCTGACAATCTGACTGGTTAGAGCAATTTTAGAAATAGAGGCTTTAAGCGATCCAGAGCTCCCCCCACATATTGGTTTTCCACAGATGCTTTGCGCAGTGTTTGCTGTGTGGGCCTTTTCCTTGTAACCCGAGAGCTTGCCTAATGACCCTCAAGTGTTTTTCTGATGGGGGAGAGCAACCTAGTGGAGCCTTTCAAGGCTAGCTTGCCCATTAAAAATTGATGCTGCACTTTGAAGTTTAATATTTAAACAAAATGCTTAGGGTTTACTGGTACCACACATTTTCATAGGTACCGTGAATATGAGAGGAAAAAGTCTTTGGGGTTGGGAAAAATCCCAAAACCATTATTGAATATTCAAGGTATATATTCCTAAAAAGTCAACTCAGAGTTTTTAACTTTTGATTATTCCAGAATAATGGGTTTTCTCCAGCCTGCAGACAATATTTAAGTTAGAATGACTGATCGCCCTCTCTTCCGGTAGCCATAAGTGTTGGAGAAATCCCAAATCGCTGCTGCTATACCAGACATTCTCAACCTTTAGTTCTGAAAAAAAACACACACACAAACAAACATTTAAGTGTTGCCATTAACTGTAAATGATGATCCAAAAACAACCAACAACCCCACAATTCTTTTTGAAAAGCATGCACATTAAACAGAGTTCTTTCTGGAGGAAGAAAGAAAATAGGCATGGCAAAAACAAAAACCAACCAAAACGTCAAAGTAGAGATATGCAACAGATCAGGGCTGCGGGGAGCAGAGGGAAGTATGAAACCTACCTATAATTAAATAGCCTGGCTAGAGTCAGGTGGTGTTTAAAGGAATAACATGTTAAGTGTGCTGTGAGATAATGTGACTGGTTCTATAGTCACACAATGACAACAGAAACCTCTGGATCCTTGTGGTGCCAGTGTTGGGAACTAGAACAGAGTGTGTTCCATTTGATATCAATTAAGTTTCCTGTTGTAGGTATCAAAGACTGGCTCTGACTACCCAGCTTGGCTAGAACACATCATCACACAACCGGAGCACAGAGTCTGGTGCTGCCGCTGATCACTCTGAGTTCTGCCTTTGTCAAGAAGCAGAGTCCTCTTGAGAGAGACGCTCTGATTGGTTAACCTTACATGGCAATCCTTCCCTGGCTATCCTGACAGAAAGATGAAAACAACTCATTCCATGCAGCACCCATGGTTTTCCTGAGTGTGTACGAAGGGGTAGGCACTATTCTAAGTAAGTCTCTAGTGGGGGACTCCGGCAAAAACAAGTAGTGATGGGGGAAGATGAGGATGGGCGGGATGCGAGGTGGGTAGGGGAGATACTGCAGCATCTGACGGCCAGCAAAGGCATGTTGACGAGACAAATATCTGACCAGGGCTCCAGCACTGAGGGCTCACCTGTAACCCCAGCTACTTAGAAGGCCGAGATCTGGTTTGTAGCCAGCACAGGCAGAGACTCTTATCTCCAAGTGATCCTCAAAAATTAAAGTAAAAAGCTGGGGTTCTGTCTCCCTGAGAACAGTACTGCTAATTACTGAAGTGGGAGGTGAAGTTGCGCTATCACATTTCAAAACCACCTACGGCCAGCCCCAGCTCCTTTCCTACCTGGATCTTGTCTCCTCTCACCCCAAATCCCTTCCGGTGTCTCAATGAGTAGGCACACTAATCCTCTCCTTCCATCCTGACCCTTCTAGTACTGTCCTGTAAAGCTTTTCCAGACATTCCACAAGCTCGTATGTGTTCGTGTACATGAATTATCCGCTCTCATTTCATCAAGTACAGGCTGTATGGGCCTGTACTTTCCGTATTCAGTATTCTCCTATGCTCACTTCAGCAATCAGGCTATAAATCAACAGGAAGACTCAGCTCTGTCTATGTGTATCAGCACACACCACACACACACACACACACACACACACACACACACACACACACACACACACACACACGGATGACCTTGACCTTTCCCTCTAACACTTAAGGTTTTCATAGATCATACTGCTTTTGTCTACTTCATACATCCACCAGGCCACCCAACTTTGCAAAGGGTTTAGGGATAAAGTACATAGAGCTTTTGACAGATAAATATCCATCCCTTTGAATGCTCAAGAACCCTGTAAAGCAGGTTTCAAGATTTCTCTATCTGAGAGGAAATAAGATGGAGATGCAGAATGTTAAGTGACTTTCCCCTGTCAAGATGCGAGTGACAAGATGGCTGCCCTGGGTCATTCCCCAGAGTGTGACACTGCCCGTGTCCCCGCAGTGGGAAGAACGGAGACAGTTTGTAAGAAAGAGGCAGAGCTCAGATCAATAATACTGGTAGAAAAAGTAGTAGCACATATATAATTTATAACGAAAGGTTTTTTCCTTTGTTTTTGTTTGTATAGTTTGACCTTTAGAGTGCTGATGAACCATTGAAATCAACATGAAATTGTTCCACAAATGTGTCCATCTTTGTCTTCTTGAAGGAGGGAAGGTCTATAGTTTTTGTAAGATATTAAAATGAGCTGGTTGCTGGTCGCTCACACCTGTAATCCTAGCTACTCAGAATGCTGAAATCTGAGGATTGTGGTTCAAAACCAGGCCAGGCAGGAAAGTCCATGAGACTCTTATCTCCAATAAACCACAAGAAAACCGGAAGTAGAGCTGTGGCTCAAAGTGGTACAGTACTAACCTTGAGCAAAAGAGCTCAGGGACAGTACCAAGGCCCTGAGTTCAAGCCCCAGGACTGACAAAAAGTTAAAAAGATTATTAAAATGATCCAGTGGTTGGGGTTGATCACAAATCTGTCCTTTTCTCTGCCTGGCTTATGAGAGGATGGAATTCTCTCATTTCTAGAGGTAGACATGGCCCTGGGGCTTGGTGAGCTTGTATATGTGAGCATACATGAGCTAGGTGAGTGGATATTGGATGAGGAGAGGAAACATATGACACTTCCTGACAGAAGCTTAAAGACAGAGCTCGCACTATGTTTCATTTCCCTCTGGTGTAGAGGAAGCCAAGAGTTAAAATGGCAGGCAAGCCATTAAGCTCAGACTCACGTGAATTTAAAATGAACTAGTCCTTCCTTCCCACCCAAATGGACACATTGTATGAGGGGAAAATAGTTATGCTTGGAGCCTTCTTCCATGAAAATCTTAAATCTTCATCTGCTATCACTTTTTTTGTGTGCCAGTCCTAGGACTTGAACTCAGGGACTGGGCGCTGTCCTTGAGTTTGTATGGCTAGTAGTGTTCTACTCCTTCAGCCATAGCTCCATTTGTGCATTTGGGGGGGTACTTAATTGGAAATAAGAGTTTCAAAGACTTTCCTGCCCAGGCTGGTTTCCATCCTCAGATCTCAGCCTCCTGAGTAGCTAGGATTCCAGGCGTGAGCCACTGATGCCTGGCTTGAATTTTATTTTAATATACCATTTTCTCTGGGTAAAGCATTGCTTTGTTTCTTCATAGTCACCGGCAACTGTTCATGAAAAATAAAAATAAAAATAATGTAAGACCAGATGTTTCTAGAAGAGAGAAGCATGCTATGAACAGCTCAGAGAGGTAAAGAATTCTTCAGAGAAGATGGACCATTTTCTTTGTCTCAGGGGGAGTTTGTATTGTCTTGTGTCTGGAATTTTCCAATAATTACCTTATCAGTTCTCTTAGCTCAAGACAGTTCTCCAATGATCCTGTACAATTTGACAATATTTATCTCCTAAAATGTCATTTAGAGCATGTGATAGTTTTTACTTAAAATCAAGCCACATTTTCAATAGCATCGATCATCATTTGTATTCATGCCCTTTCCTGACTCATCTCCACCTGCCTACTTCACACTAGACAGACTGGTTTTCTTACAGTCCCATGAACAAATTGCTGTGATTCTTTGCTTATACCGCTCCCCTACCCTGGAACGCCTTCTTTCCCTCCACTTAAAAATCCTTCAAAATTTTATATGTCTTTGTCCTCTGACCCAGAAATTGACTTACATGATGCCATTTTAAAAGGTTAACTCTGGGGGGGAAAAACAAACTATACTTTGTAGCAATATTTATTAAAGCAAACACTGGAAACATTTCCATTACAAAGAAATGACTAGAAAAATGGAAATTGAGCACCAGTGGCCAAAGAAATGACTAGAAAAAAAATTGAGTGTTGGTGGCTTATGCTTGTAAATCTATCTATTCAGAAGGCTAAAATCTAAGGATCATGGTTCAAAGCCAGCCTGAGCAGAAAAGTCCATGAGACTCTTATTGCCAATGAACCACCAAAAAGTCAAAAATAGAACTTTTGGCTTAACTAATAGAGCCCCAGCCTTGAGCATCAAAACTCGGGGACAGTGCCCAGGCTCCAAGTTCAAGTACCAGGACAAGAAAGATAGAAAGGAAGGAAGGAAAGGAAGGAAGGAGAGAGAGAAGAAGAAGGGAGAGGGGTAGGGAAGGAAGGAAGAAGGAAGGAAGGCAGGCAGGCAGGGAGGAAGGGGGGAGGGAGGGAGGGAGGAAGGAAAGAAGGAAGGAAGAAAGGAGAAAGAAAGTAATGATTAGGAATAAACTCAGAAGATGAAAGAGCTCTGCAATGAAAAATATCAAACACTGAAGAAAGAAATTGAAGAAGACACTGAAGGACAGAAAGACCTTCCCCATGTTCATGAGTCAGCAGAATCAATGAGCTAGAGCAGCAAAAAACCAAAACCAAAAACAAAACGTGGCACAAAAACAAACAAGTAGATCAATGGAATAATGTAAAAGACCCCTCAAATAAACCCACAGACCTAAAAACACCTGATTTTTTATAAAAATGACAAAAACATACATTGGATAAAGGATAGTCTCTTCAACAACTGAAGTTGGGAAAACCAGACCTCTACATATCCAGCTGTAGACACTTAAAACTAGACTTATCTCTCTCCCTATTCAAAAATCACTGCAGCTGGGCATCAGTGGCTCATGCCTATTATCCTAGCTACTCAGGATGCTGAGATCTGAGGATCACAGTGTGAAGCCAGCCCAGGTAGGAAAAGCCAGACAGCTCTTATCTCCAATTAACTGCCAGAACACCAGTAGTAGAGTTGTGACTCAAATGGTAGAACACTAGCCTTCAGTAAAAAAAAAAAAAAAAAAAAAAAAAAAAAAAAGCTCAGGGGGGCTTCCAGGCCCTAAGTTCAAAACCTAGGACTAGCACACACTGTAACCTCTGTGTACATCACCTTGACAATAAAAAGTGTGTGTGTGTGTGTGTGTGTGTGTGTGTGTGTGTGTGTGTTTTAAAGAAGCCAGGCATTAATTGCTCATGCCTGTAATCCTAGCTACTCAGAGGGCTGAGATCTGAGGATCACAATTCAAAGCCAGCCCAGGCTGGAAACTCTGTGAGACTCTTATCTCCAATAAGCCACCAGAAAACTAGCTGTGGCACTGTGGCTCAAAGTGGTAGAGAGCAAGCCTTGAGCAGAAAAGCTTAGGAACACTGCCCAGGCCCTGAGTGCAAGTTCTACAACCAACAAGAGAAAAGGGCTGGGGGGGGGGGGAGGAAGAAGAGAGGAAAATGTATTCTTCCTCTAAAGGTATCATTTCCTCTTATTTAAAACATTCTTAGCCATATTTTTCTCCTTTCTAAAAGAGAGGTGTGTTTCTTCATTTCCATGTGTTGCTCTAGAATGCTAACTATTAATGTGTGGACGTCTTTCGCATCAAGTGGAGCTGAATTAAATTCTATGAAAAGGGGTGCAAACATCTTCCCCAGGCCCTCAGGACTGAAGCCCAACCACAAGGGGATTAATGTAAAGAGGAATAGTTCCAGTCACACCAAAGACAGACTACCCAGCGGCCACACGCCAGCCACCTGATACCACCAGGAAGGCACTGCTGAGGTACACAGGCACACAGAGCAAAATGCCCATTCTCGAGCCCTCTGCCTGCTCAGCCCCAAATGCTACCTAATTTCCCAGTAGGAATATTAATATTCAGAACTCACTAGGAAGAGCAGCATCCTTTAGGACTTACACCCTGAGATCTCACACAGGGCAGGCGTAGCGCCGTGACCCCCTCCTCCAGCGTGGAAAGCACAGCGTGTGCGCCTTGCGATGTCTTGACTGAGAGATCCCCAGGTGATTTTTGTTTGCACATTCTCTTCTATTTCAGTGTTCTCTACAACTGAAGGGAAAAAACACACAACTGACATCATCTTCCCTAAGAAAAACCTAGCACAAATGAAACCAGATGCACCTCCAGATGTAGATGCATCTCTTGTTATCTTTAAGTCGTTGTACAAAGGCATTGTCATTTAATAGGGCAGCGGATGAATCCTGTGCATCCTGTCCTCATCCATCCCTCCCTACTCACCCCTTCCCTCACTTTTCTTAATCTTGTAGGAGATTCATTGAATTCTTGGCTACATTCCCCCACTTCTCTTCATCCATTTACCCTTCTCCGCCTGATGCCGCCCAGCCCTTCCAAGCACCTGTTTCCTGGTGTTCATTTTGTTGAGCTTAGACTTTGCCTATCTAAGGAGTTCTCCCTTGAATCTACCATATTAAAGTTGATACATTTGTCTACATTTACGTATTACCCAATGTATTTACTTATGCACTTAAACTAACTCTAGTCTCCACATATGAGGGAAAGCATGCAACTTTTGTCTCTTGGGCCTGATTTACTTCAGGTGACATAATTTTTTTCCAGGTCCTTCCATTTCTTCGCAAATGATACAATATCCTAATGGATGAGTAAAATTCCATACATATATGTATATATGGAATTTTATTTTTTATTGTTATTTTAATATATATCCCGATTTCTTTATATTTTTAAGAAAAGTTTACAGCAGCTGGGTATCCTTTCCACACTGGCAGATCCAAACTCTTCCACCATAATTGATTTAATACGAGCATAGAATTAGGAGTGTTGATTACTATCTGGTGCTAGATATCCCAAATGCCCCACCTTCATGTTAATTAATCTTGAAAACTTTCCAAGGTCTCCTGCACCCCGCCTCCCCTGCTTACTCCATCTGCACACACATGGTGCTATCCCCAAACAGATTACACCACCAGTGTAGCACAGCACAGCACAGCACCGCACCACTAGGTCTTGTACACAGTTGGTGCTCTATAAATGATTGTTTATTGTTCAAACCACTGCTCCTTCAGGATAGAATTCTCAGGAGAATGGAAAACCCAGAGCCAGGATTTTGGTTTGGGTCACTCTTCCTGAAATTAACTTTGAAGTCATTGAAATCTATGTATTTAAATTGCATGGAGTTGAAATAAAGTGGAGACCCCATGTTTCAAGTTATTTGCATCAATTTCCTCTTTGGCAATTATAGAAATAAATAAAACATTTAAAGAAGAGTATGTTGTGGAATCTCCACTCAGAAACAATGACTATTTTCTCTTTAAATATGTTTTTCTATGGACGTTTGAACAATTAGGTTTTGCTAACCATCTTAACCATAATTTTTCTCATTTTATTAAATATGATTCCTTTTCTCCTCTCTTTGGAAATGGGTAATTCTTAGCAGGAGGTCAGCAGTAAGGAATAAATTGTTCTTAAAGGAGATCCACAATCAGGAAGAAAGAGGCAGTCAGTATGACTACTACACCACCAATGAAAGGCCACGAAGTCAGCCAGTGGCCAGTCCTCTCAGTCTCTTGTAGCCATTGGCAAGAGAGCTCCCTGGCCACTCCCGTGAGTGGCTCTAGCAATGACCAGGCATGCTAGCACGCAAGCGTGGTGCAACCACGTCTCAACTCGCTCGAGGTTTAAATCATTAGAGCTTCCAGGTTTCTCTGTTTAATTATCTTTTCTCATGACCTACTTTGCCTTTCAGCTTTCACACTACTTTAATGTTAACCCATCCTGTTTTTGACACCATACTCACGGTGAAGAATCAAGTTCTTTGTCTCGATGGTGAAGACTTCTGGAAGAAAAAGATAAGCAGAGCTTTCCCCTAAGACAGAGTCCCAAAGGAGGGCCGAGCCTGAAGTGTGTGGTTCAGGTGTTAAGGAGGCATTTCTAGGAGAAAATCACTGGACAAAGCCCACAGGCCACATCAGTCCCCAGATTCAATCACAGGCTCCATATGGCCCGCACATGACTTCCATGTGTCCTTTCGCCCTTCTGATTGGCTGTCTATTTTGACACACACCTCTGGGGTCATAGCAGTGCACAGTGCACCAGGCAAAGGCCCCGGAGGTGATGATGCTGGGGGCCTGCATGCAGGACTGCTCAAGGCCATGGTGAGGATTGCAGAAACTCCGTGGGAGGGAGCCTTGTCCTCCATTACCTGCTCTTCATTGATACAGGATCGGGTTAAAGTCTCTTTTCAGCTCCCTTGGTCTCTGCAGACTCCAGGAATTTCTGCCAGGTCCTGGCTGCTGGTCCACGCCCTGCTCTCTTCATTTCCTGCTCTCTTCATTCTGGACTCAGAACTTCCGAGTGTCCCCTGCCCCACTCCATTTCTTCAGACCTCTCCCTCTTGCTGTAGAATCCAGCCGTGGCCAGGAAGGCTACAGCGATTAACTCAGTAGCCCTCACGAAACCTGTCAGCAATAAGAAAGTACCATCATTCCCGTTTTCAAAATAAGACAATTCAGGCAGTGTATGAACGGCTCCCGGCCTATAATCCTGGCTACACAGGGACTGAGACCTAAGGAGATTATTCAGAGACAGCCTAGGCAGACAGGTTTAAGAAATTTTTGTCTCCAGTTAACCAGCAAAAAGCTGAAAGTGCAGGTGTGGCTCAGGTGATAGAGAACCAGACATTCCAGTGCCAGCCATTCTGACCAAAACAGCTGATTGAGAAGAAGAGGCCCACAGTTCAAGCCCCAGTGCATGTGCGCGCGCGCACACACACACACACACACACACACACACACACACACACACACACGCACGCACGCACGCACACACACACACTCACTTTCTTCAAGGCAACCTAAGTGGACAAACCATAGTTAAGAGCCAGATCCATCTATTCTTGTTTCTGAGTTTCTATACTTAATGGCTATATTTTATCATTAGCAGTAGCTACCATTTAGGGACCCCTTACACTGTGCAGACACTGTGCTAAACAGAATCTCCCAGCAACTCTGTGGGACAGCTCTATGTCACTGAGTGCCCTCGCTGTATTATAGTCACTTGGTTACTTACCTTGTCAATCATTGGCTGCATTAAGTATGGCACAGTAGACTTTCTTTGTTTGGGTATTTGTAAATCTATTTCTAAACATTTGCATTTACATACAGTAGAATTCAATATCCAATGTTTTTAAATGCACAGCTTTATTCTGCCCACTTCAATATTTTTGTACGGTTCTATTAGAACTGCACATATTCCATATCTAATGGAATCATATCGTATGTGACTTTTGAGGTAAGATTCCTGTAAGATGAAGCTAACAGTTTTAAAGTGAACAGTTCAGTGGCATTTGCACATCCACAGTGTTGGTCATTAATGCCTCTACCTAGTTCTAAATTGCTTTTGGGATGTCAGAAAGGAAACCCTGTACACATTCGGCAGTCCCTTTCCATTTCCAACTTTCCGTAGGCCCTGGCCTCCTCGGACTGGCTTTTCTATCTCTGTGCTTTGAACTGTTCTGCATATTTTGCATACATAACACTCTACCAGATGTGACCTTTTGTGTCTAACATTCCTTCAACATCCTGTTAAAAAAATCTCCTTGCTAATCTTTTACTTAGGACTTTTGCATCTGCAATTTTAAGTGGGATTGGCTGGCGGTTCTCTTTCTGGTGCTATTTTGGTTAGGTTTTTATACCCATATCATGCTAGCCTAATGAAAGTCATGGAGAACCTTTTCTTGTGTGATTGGAGGTATGAGCCTCAGACCCGGCTTTCCTACAAAGGATGGTCAAGTCACTTTTTTTTTTTTTTTTGTCGGTCGTGGGGCTTGAACTCTGGGCCTGGGCGTTGTCCCTTAGCTCTTCAGCTCAAGGCGAGCGCTCTACCACTTGAGCTACAGCGCCACTTCCGGTTTTCTGGTGGTTTTATTGGAGATAGGAGTCTCACGGACTCTCCTGCCCAGGCTGGCTTTGAACCGCAATCCTCAGATCTCAGCCTCCTGAGTAGCTAGGATTACAGGCGTGAGCCACCAGCGCCCGGCTTTCAAGTCACTTTTTGACAAGTGAAATGGAGTTTTCTGACACAAGTTGTAATGACAGGCTGCTCTTCCTACACAGGCTTTCACTAATCTACACCCTTCACTGTATTTTCCCCTTATCATCCTCACCCCCCTCCCCGCCCCGCCTCCTGCCATAGTATCCTCTCTCCAAAATTCACGTTGAACTTTAGTCTCTGTGGAAAGTTGGAAGTAGTGGGACCTTTAAGAGATGACAAGGGGTTGGAGCAAGGTTCAAATAGTAGAGCACTTACCAAGCAAGCACAGGGCCCTGAGTTCAAACCCTACAACAAAGAGAAAGAAAAAGAAAGAGAGGGAGGGAGGAAGAGAAAAAAGAGAGAGAAAGCAAGAGAGAAAAGAGGAAAAGAGAGGGAGGAAGGAAGAAAGAAACAGAAGGAAGGCAGGAGGGAGAAAGGGAGGGTGGGAAAAAAGAAATAAGTGCAGCCAGTTTGGCTAGTCACATGGAACTCCGCTGGTTTTCACCACACAGCCCCTGGGCTGTATTCAGCTCTGCCAGTAAGAAGCCATTCCCAGATACGATGCGGCTAGGCCTTCCCTACCTGCTTTAATATTATCAGTGACAAAATCAGAATAAGATGTCCGCTTCTTGCTGCTCTTTCCACAGATCCCAGCAAGAGCATCCTCCTTCCAACTCGCCTTTTTAGTACTTCTGACTTTACCTGGGAGGAAAATGCCACTTAGCGCACCTTTAACTTTCCCATTTGCAAGTGTCATATTAATGAGACGGTTTACAAATGCATACAACTTCTCACCAAAATGGTTATGTTGAAGAGATCGGTTTACAAATGCATACAACTTCTCACCAAAATGGTTATGTTGAAGAGATCGGTTTACAAATGCATACAACTTCTCACCAAAATGGTTATGTTGAAGAGATCCTTTAGAGGGGGGGGCCTGCAATGCTTTTCACTCAACAAGCCATGTCCCCTTTAGCTCTTCTCTTTTGTTTTGTTTTGCTCAGGACTGTAGGGAGAGCTTAAGGAGCAAACAGAAGACGCTAAATATTTCATGCGATATCACTTACCCTTATAGAAGCAAAGTGAAAGAACGGGAAGGATTCTGGGAGCTGAGGCGTGGGGCTGGGGGATGAGGGGAATCGTGGCGGAAAAGGCTCATTTGGCTGTGCGCTCACAGATCGGGCCCCACGGTGCCATCAGCTGACCGCTTTCAACCCTTGATGCCAGCTTCAGACAGTGGCAAATTGGACAATTTTATAAGTTATGCTTCTGATGATCCATCTAACTTTGTCTGATTTCTTTCCTTGAGAAGAAGACTGGAGTGAAGCATATTTTAACTCCCCCCGACCCCACAATTGTTCTCTAGGGAGGGTGGTAAATAGTACAGATCTAATTGTTTAATGGGTTGGTTTAAATAAATTAAAAGTGGGAGTCTATTTTATTCTATAAGATCACACAGAGATCTTTTATTTGTTTGTCACCCATTTTGTTGCAATAAGATCTCATGATATTAGTAGAGGAGAGAGGAAGGGAGGGAGGGAAGGGAGAGGGGAGAGGGAGGACAGAGGGAAGCAAGGAAAAAAGAAGAGAAGCTACCATCTCAATCAGAGAAATCTGCTTGCAAAATGGTACTCAGCATCCTAACTCATGTTCAAACTCAGTCTTTCTCAGGACTTTGGAGCTTCAGACACTGCCATCCTGGGACCAGGAAGGAGATGTCTCAGAATCCCAAGATACTGGCTGAGCTCTCTCTGCAACTCATCTGTTGACTCCTGCTCCCTCTGCTGGCTCCACAGCTCAGTGACCATCTCCCACACAGTATCAAACCTGCACGGGGCTCCAAAAGCCAGAGAGTACAGGTACTTCTGGGGAAACTGAGTCCCAATGGTACTAGAACTTGCTCTGAATCACAACTTCAGAGGCTCGGTCCATACACTGGGACCACTCTTCCTGCTACTCCACACAGCCTCACACGTATGAAATTATCCACAGCCACTCAAATGCCTTAGCACTTTATGTTACTCCTAAACTGTTACTCTGTAAATTGACTTGAGTTAAAAAAATAAATAAAAACAGCCAGATTCATTGACTCATGCCCGTTAACCTAGACAAACTTGGGCAAATTGTGCGTAAGACTCCCGTCTCAGCCAATTAAAAAGCTCTGCATAGTTGTGCACACCTGTTATCGCAGCTCTGTGAGAAGTAGGGGGATTACAGTCCTGGACAGCCCAAACCTAAGAAGGTGGCAATGTGACTCAGGTGGCAGAGTCCCTGCTTAGCAAGTGCAAGACACTGAGTTTAAGTCCAGTACTGCCAAATAAATAGGTGATAGACATACAGATGATAAATCGATGGATGACTGATAGACATTTCAAACTGCCCATAGTAATTTATAACGTACACACATAACTGGCTGACATTTTGACAATCACTTTCTAAAAAGTTACTCTGCTACTGACAATAGTGATACACATAACCAAAAATAAAGTCTCTCAAAAACATTGTGTTGCCTGCTGCCAGTGGCTCACACCTGAAATCCTAGTGACCCAGGAGGCTGCGATCTGGGGATCTGAGTTAAAAGCCAGCCCAGGCAGGAAAATCTGTGAGATGCGTGTCTCCAATGAACCACCAAAAAAGCCAAAAGTGGAACTGTGGCTCAAGTGATAGAGCGCTAACTGTGAGTAAAAATCTCAAGCACCAGGACAGGCACATGTGCACACACACACACACACACACACACACACACACACACACACACACACACACACACACACACAAAATTATATTGAACCAAACCATCCAGATATAAAATAGTACTTGTACACAGAAGGCCAGAACTACCACCTACTCCCTGCTGATGGAACACAAACTTAGGACACAAGGCACTTCAAATAGGCTCAAGACACCTGTGGGCGATGACTCTAGACTTCACGATCATCCTGATTACACAGCAACACATATTGGTCCATATTGATTGTACTATACTTTGTTTTCTTTTTTTTTTCTTGTCCTGAACCTTGAACTCTGGGCCTGGGTGCTATCCCTGAGCTCCTTTTGCTCAAGGCTAGTGCTCTACCACTGGATTCACAGCACTTCTTCTGGCTTTTTCTGTGATTCAATTGGAGATAAGAGTCTCCCAGACTTTCCTGCCAGGACCAGCTTCACACCGAGATCCTCCGATCTCAGACTCCTGAGTAGCAAGGATTATAGATGTGAGCCACTGGCACCTGGTATGCTACACATTTTAAACTGTATGTTTTTATGTTATGGATATTGTACTTCAACAAGGTTGATTTTAAAAGAAAAGTGTGTAGCAGTCAAATCTTAAATTCTGATGTTCTTCTTTCAACCTGAATAGACCTGTATTTGTTTTTTAACAAGAAAAATCACAATAAACAGAAAACCTCTTGCTTCAATATTTAGGTACAAGCTTTGAGTTCCTGAAAAGAAATACAAACCTAGATCCAGAAGTCAGGTCTGAGGAAAGCAATCGCTGCTCACACAGTGTCTCTCCCAGAAGAGAATTGAGTTCTAAAGTAATACATCGATGGGAGGAATGAAATTACACCATGAGATTCAGCATGGATGAGAAAGTATTATGGTTGGAATATAAAAACGTCCCCACAGGTTCATGAGTGGAAGGACTGATCTCCAGTTGGGAAGGTTAGAAGCGGCAGTGGAGGTGGAGTCTGGCCCGGGTGGGGCATGCCTTTAATGATGGCGTCCTTCCTGGTCCTTGTGTCACTTCCTGTCCACCACCAGAAGAAGATGTTCCTACTTCCTGCAAACTGCTGCTGCCATGGTGCTTTGCCAAGGACGAGTGGCCAAGTGGATGGAACCCTGTGGAACTGTGAGCCACTGTGATAAACCCAACTAACGCGAAGGGTCTTGCAAACTCTCGTGTGGAGACCCTTGTCCACGTGTGCACTGCAAACCTGGCTGCAGGCAGCCAAAGCTGGAGCGGAAGCGTGGGAAGGCGGTCTGCATGTCACCAAGCAGGAGCTGCAGGGGGGATAGCACTGTGGCTTAGAACACGCGTCCCCAGGTGGCCCTAAATATAAAGTTGTACCTGTGATTTTTGTAGACTGCATCGATGTATTTGTATTTTTCAAAACATGGTTGTACAGGACTCAAAGGCGCTAGGGGCTGTGTAACTGTAATAATGCCTCGTGGGCATTATTGATTATATGGACACTCGAGAAGTTTGTGTAACTTCTTGTGGTTATAGCTAGGAGGTAGTGACACCACAGTCAAATTGAACTTCTGCTGCCAGAGTCCAGTTACACCACCAAGGGCTGTGCGAATGACCCAAACACAGCGATGCGGAAGCACAGGCTGATGGAACTTTCTCTCTCTCACTAGGTCATCTGCTGCCCCTATAACGTAGTTCTTAATGAGGCATTGACAGAAGGACACAGAAGGGCTTCTGAGGCAGCCCAGATGAACACTGGCCATCCATGTGACTTGTGGGTCCCTACCAGATCCTGTGTCTATGGGCCAACCTGCAAAGGCCCGAGTATCAGGTCAATCCGTGGCTCTGGCCTGTGGCATTATCCCTCTCTAAGACACTCTGGGCAAGGGCTAACTGATGGATTGATGGTAGCTGATGGAACTCGGTATTGGAAAGGAGCCAGGGAATGACCATGATGGATGACGAATGTCTGCCCCCTAGTGGCACAAGAGAGCTTGCTTCTGAGTACAGTAAATCCCTGTACAGTCCTAATCCTTTGTCTAAAATGCCTTCGCTAAGTGTTCATTCTGTACACATAATTCCTAATGGAATAACAAAGTTAAGTCATGAGGAATAGAGAATTTATGGAGAAACATATATGCTCATCTGTTTCCAGAACTGGACATTTAAACCCATCAGAATTTAATCTGCCTCTTTCTTCCATATCCGAGCCCATTCGGTGAGTTTAATACCTTCCTTAACGTCCCAAACTGAACTATTTTTTTTTTTTTTATTTCTGCAACTTTTCCCACTGAGCGGTGAAATCCCTTTTGAATTTGGACTGGCTTTGGTGCCAATGTATTGTAGAAGTGAGATTCTGCAAATCCTGAGGTCAGATGGTGAAGATCTGTCCAGGCTCTTGCGATGTGATGAGGACAGAAAGCCTCCCGGACAGCCCCCTGAGCAAGAGCTCCCAACCAAAAGCCAGTACTAACTTGCCAGCCAGGCTGAGCAAATCAACTTAGAAGAGGATGTACAGGCCTGGGCAGGGCACATGAACCATCTCTACTCAGCCCTACCAGATTCCCACATGTATGGATGATCGCTGCTACTTTAAGTCAACAAGGGTGGAAAGGAGCTGTTTTACAGCAAATAACGAGAATCTACCTTTGTAAGACCTTCAGGACTATACACATCAAAAGAGATGTGTGTTAGCTTCCCATTGCAGTGACTAAATACCTGAAATAGCAACGTATTAACTTGTTATCATTAAGATTTCTTTTGGTGAGGTGCAGGTGGCTCATGCCGGTAATCCTAGCTACTCAAGAAAGCTGAGAATTGCAATTCAAAGCCAGCCCTGGCAGAAAAGTCCCTGTGAGACTCATCTCCAATTAACCACTCAAAACCTGAAAGTGGCGCTGTGGCTCAAAGTGGTGGAGGGCTAGCCCTGAGCAAAGGAACTCAGGGACAGTGCCTAGGCCCCGAGTTCAAGCCCCACAGCCACGAAAAAAAGAAAGATTTATTTGGCTCGCAGTTTCACAGGTTTTTGGTTCATGATTTCTTGGCCTCGTTGCCATTCAGCCCGTGGTGAGGCTTTAGTCTTCATGCTCCTATTTTTGCTGGGAAACACAAAAGAAACAAACAGAGAAAGGAAGGAACAAGTGTTACAAAGTCTTCTTCAGTGCCAAGCACTGGTGGCTCACGCTTATAATCCTAGCTACTCAGGGAGGCCAAAGTCTGAGGATTGAAGTTCGAGGCCAGCTTGGGCACAAAAGTTCATGAGACTCTTATCCCTAATCAACTACTCAGAAAACACCAGAAGTCGTGCTGTGACTCCAGTGGCAGAGCACTAGCCTTGAGCCAAAGGAGCTCAGGGACAGCACCCAGACCCTGGGTTCAAGCCCCAGGATTGGCACACACACACAAAATACTTTCAAAATCATGCTTCCAATGGCACAACTTCCTTCTGATAGACCCTAAAAGTGCCCACCCCACACCAATAATGCTACAGATTGGCAGTGAAGCTTTCAACACATGGCTTCTGAGATATATTTAAAAGCCAAACTAACATGATTATCGCTACAGATGCAGAAAAGGCCTTTGACAAAATTCAACATTCATTCATGCTAAAAGCTCTGGAGAAAATAGGAATAGAAGGAACATTTCTAAAAACAATAAAAGCCATTTATGACAGACCAATAGCCAATATTATACTAAATGGGGAAAAGCTACAACCAATTCTCCTAAAATCAGGAACAAGGCAAGGATGCCCACTGTCTCCACTCCTCTTCAATATAGTCCTAGAACCCTTAGCCAGGGCAATAAGGCAAGAAAAAGACATTAAAGGGATCCTCATAGGAAAAGAAGAAGTTAAACTATCCCTTTTTGCAGATGACATGATACTATACCTCCACGATCCCAAAAACTCCATCCCCAAACTCTTAGAAATCATAAATCACTTCGGCAAAATAGCAGGATACAAAATAAACCCACAAAAATCAGTTGCCTTCCTATACACTGATAATGTACAGGAAGAGAGGGAAATAAAGGGAGCAACCCCATTCACAATAACCTCCCGAAAAATAAAATATTTAGGAATTAACCTAACCAAAGATGTAAAAGAACTATTTAATGAGAACTATAAAAAGTTAAAGAAAGAAATTGCAGAAGACACTAGGAAATGGAAAGACCTCCCATGCTCCTGGATAGGCCGACTTAATATAGTAAAGATGGTAATACTTCCAAAACTAATATACAAATTCAACGCAATTCCTATTAAAATCCCAATGACGTACATCACTGAAATACAGAAAACAGTCCAAAAATTCATATGGAACAACAAAAGACCTAGAATAGCCAAAACAATTCTAGGGGATAAAGACAATATGGGAGGGCTATCCATGCCGAACTTCAAACTCTACTACAGAGCTATAATAACAAAGACAGCATGGTACTGGCACAAAAACAGACCCGAAGACCAATGGAACAGAATAGAAGATCCAGAAATAAATCCACAGGCCTACAGCCAGCTGATATTCGACAAAGGAGCCAAAGACATACAATGGAAGAAACACAGCCTCTTCAACCGCTGGTGCTGGGAAAACTGGGCAGCCACATGCAGAAAACTAAAAGTGGACCCCAGCCTATCACCATGCACCAACATCAACTCAAAATGGATTAAAGACCTTAACATTAAACCTGAATCTCTGAAACTACTGCAGGACAGAGTAGGAGAGACACTTGAACTAATAGGCACAGGAAGGAACTTCCTGAACAGAGTCCCAGGGTCACAACAAATTGGAGAGAGACTCGACAAATGGGACTACCTTAAAATAAAAAGCTTCTGCACAGATAAAGCTATCGCAACCAAGCTAGAAAGACAACCAACTAATTGGGAAAAAATATTTACCAGCAATATATCAGACAAGGGGTTAACATCCTGTATATACAGGGAACTCAAGAAACTAATCCCTCCCAAACCCAACACACCAATTACTAAATGGGCAAGGGAACTAAAGAGGGACTTCTCAAATGAAGAAATAAAAATGGCAAAGAAACACATGAGGAAATGTTCATCATCCCTGGTGGTGAAGGAAATGCAAATAAAGACAACCCTGAGATACCACCTTACCCCAGTCAGAATGTCCCACATCCACAAATCAGCCAACGACAAATGCTGGAGGGGATGTGGAGAACGAGGAACGCTATTACACTGCTGGTGGGAATGTACACTCATACAACCACTTTGGAAAGCAGTCTGGAGGGTCCTTAGAAAGCTAAAGATTGACCTCCCTTACGACCCAGTCATACCACTTCTAGGCATCTACCCTGAACAACAGGAACCAATATACAAGGACACGTGCACCTCCATGTTTATTGCAGCACTGTTCGCAATAGCTAGGATATGGAAACAACCTAGATGCCCCACCACAGATGAATGGATCCAAAAATTGTGGTATCTATACACAATGGAATATTATGCAGCCATTAGAAATGACAAAATAATGGCATTTGCAGGGAAATGGATGGAGCTAGAAGGAATCATGTTGAGCGAGGTAAGCCAAGAACGAAGAGACAAACAGTATATGGTCTCCCTGATAAGTGGATGATGAATCCAAAATGTTAGGTGATATGACAAAACTAACAGGACTTAAGAAACAAAGAACTCCCACTCATCTGGTTGAACCACTACTAAATATCCCCATGCTGCTGATCACATATATGGTATATAACATATGAGCACCGTTATATATTACAGACTGTGATAGACAATTTGCTCCAGGAAAGTTAGAATGAACTTGTGACTTTAAATGAGCATCATTATTCCACAATACTGTGAAGTTCCGGAAATTAAGTAATCACTTAATCACGATCAAAAAAAAAAAAAAAAAAAAAAGAACCTTGGGGAAGGGAGGGAGGGAGGGGATGGTAGGGAGAAAACAATGGAGGGGGTAACAATGTTCAAGAGGAAGTGGAAGTGTACTCATTACCTCACTCATGTAACTGTAACCCTCTGTATAGTATCTCTACAATAAAAAAAAAAAAAATAAAATAAAAAAATAAAAGCCAAACTAGAACAGGAAATGTGATACACATCAAACTGATTTTGTACCTCACCATGAATTCTTTTTCATGTCCATCTCACTTAGATATTCTTTTTGAAAAGTATTTTACATAAGAAAATAAAAACAAAGGCTGAATCTTCTGATGTATAGAAGCAAAAAAAAAGACTAATTAAACAAATTATTTTAAAATGCCTTCAACCCTAAATAATAAAAATATCCTTAGAAATAGTATTTGGTGCAAAACTCTGTGAAAAGAAGAAGGCCCTGGAGCTTTTACAGTTCCGTGGATCTTCTAAATATAGGAAAGTAAAACTGAAATTCATGTCAGGTTGTTAATGGTATCACTTAAAACTATAAGTTAATTAACTAATTAACAACTTAATTAACTCAGCACTTAATTTGCTTACTTGAGTTCACTTAAATTCCCCCAGATGTGATTTAATGAACTTCAGGATAATTCCTGACTAACCATGTAAAATTGTTTGATGGATATCTCGTCAGTTGAAAGGATAATTCTTGAAATTAAATAATTTAAGGAGGAACACAGAGCCTAGCAGTGAGTTTTCTTTTCTTCTCTTTTTTCTTTCTTTTTGTTTCTTTCTACAGATCATCTCTGAACTTCAGGCATGTGGCAGCTTCTTTCAAAATGCAACCCATTGGCAGATGATCAGTCCACTGGCATGAGCATTGATAAGGGTACACTTACTTGGCTGGTAGTCTCAGTGGTATAGCCTCTTCTCCTATTTGATGTCATGTTTTTTTCTCATGAGTCTCTTTTGGTTAAAACAGAAAACTATCTTTTATATCATCAGCGTCCTTTTCTTCTTCTGTAGAGAATTTTAAATCTAGAAGAAAATTTTAAAACCCCAGTTAAAACATTTGCAGCTATGATGGAACAATCTTTGCATCATCTAATCCTAGTGTGAGCGTGACAGCTCTGATTTCTCTAGAAACTTCAGAAAATTCTCATTTGCTACTGTCTTTCTGAACTACTTTTTTTTTTTTTTTGCATTTGACCCGGAAGTTAAGCAATGTGTCTTCAGAGATGCCTCTCTTCTTACCACCTGTTCTGACTTCAAGTAAGTTCCACATTCACATCTTTCCAATGAGCCTCTTTGTGCTCAAGGCTAGTACTCTACCACTTGAGCCACAGCGCCGCTTCGGGCTTTTTTGAGTAGTTTATTGGAGATTTGAGTCCCATGTGTGGACTTTCCTGCCCAGGCTGGCTTTGAATCACGATCCTCAGATCTCAGCCTCCTGAGCAGCTAAGATGACAGGTGTGAAGGCTCTTTGTGTTTTCTTTTCGCTTTTTCTTTCTCTCCTTTCCTTTGCCTTTTTTCTTTGTTTTATATGTGAGTGCTGATACTAGGACTTGAAGCAGTCTTGTTGCTTTTTTTGCTCAAGGCCAGTCCTCCACCATTTGACTGCACCACCAGGTTTGTTACGTTTTTTGTTTGTCTTCATTTTGTGTATTTGTTTTGCTGGTTTCTTGGAGATAAGTCTGTCTGAGTCATATCTCTGTCCAGGCTTGGCTTTGGACTGTAATCAGTGAAGACCACAGGTGTGTGAGCCATCAGTGTCTAGCTCCATCTTTCTATTTCACTGTCTGAACGTTGTCTTCCTTCTTCATTCAGTCTTTCTTCTTTTTCTTCTGTAATATTATCACTAACTATCTTTTTTGAGCTGTAAATGTTTCAATATCATATAAACACTCTGCACCTACTGTCATTCCAGAATGGGTTGATCTTGTACTGACTTGGGAATTCCTCCCCCGCCCCCAGGTTTTCTTGGCACTTCTTCTGGAAGATTGATAAGAAATGAAATCGATGGCAAAGAAGTCTTCCCTATCTGTGTTTTGTGCTTTGCTTCTTTCTTTAGAATCTGCACCTACCTCAGCAGCTTCTGATGCTTGTTCTAATTTTCAAATACCACAAAAGCAAATCCTTTGCGACCCCCGGCCACTTGTAAGGTGTTGTACCTCTCCATCTGTCCCCAGTACTCTCCATCCAGCTGTGAATAGCATTCTTGGGAAGTAACTTTTGTGATAAACTAGTATTATTCAGCATCTAAAGCTTCAACAGCTGTAACCTAATTTTTTTTTTTCATTTCATTCATTTATTTATATTGCCGGTGCCAGGCCTCCAACCTGATTGGCTTGCTTGCTTACCACGATGCTCTTTCACTCAACTATGCCTCCAGCCCAGCTTCTTGCTGGTTATTTTGAAGATATGGAGTCTAGCAGACTTTTCTGCTTGCATTGGCTTTGAACTGAGATCTGTTGGCTCTCAGCCTCTTGAGTAGCTGGGAATACAGATGTGAGCCAGCTGTTCTTAGGTAAGCTTTCCACACCTAACTAAGAAAGAATACATTTTAACTTTAATATAACAAAAGAAAATTCTACTTGGATTTGTTGGGGTTTTTTAATGCATCAAAATTAGATTTACAAGTCATCTAGCCAAGATGGGAAATGCCATCATGATTAATTAATAGTTAATTTCCCCTATTGCTAGTGAATAGATCTTGAATCAAACAATAATGAAAAAGCACAAAAGAAAGGCTATTATAAAACCTGTCTTTATTTCATGTGCTTTTTAAATTTAATGCTCATGTTTATAGAACAGTAAGGAAAGCTATGCTTTACAGAGTTTAGCCAGGGGAGTTCCTTTATCTAATTTTTTAAAAAGAATTCACTGACTGGGCACCGGTGGCTCATGCCTGTAATCCTAGCTATTCAGGAGGCTGAGATGTGAGGATGCTGGTTTGAAGCCAGTCCAGGCAGGAAAGTCCATGAGACTTTTATCTCCAGTTAACTAACAGCACTCAGGCCCTGATATCAAGCCCTACGACCACCACCACAACCAACAACAATACATTTGTGCTTACATTATCTAGATGCTTCTGGGCCCAGCTTACAGACCTTGATGCTTACATCTATAATCCTAGCTCCTCAGGAGGCCTAAGATCTGAGGCTTGAGGTTCAAAATCAAGCCAGGCAGGAAAGTGTTTTAGACTCTTATCTCCAATTAATCACCAAAAAATTAGGAAGTAGAGTCTTGGCTCAAGTGGTAGAGTACTAGCCACAACCAAACAAAGTATGATGTGCTATATATAAGTCATCGAAAGAGCACATGAAGGCCGGAGTTCTAACACATCATATGCGTTTCCCAGCTAGTGAGGAGCAAGTGAAACAGGACAGATCAGGTCATAAGGCACCCGAGTAATTCTGGGGTTGCTGACATTCATGAAACACTCAGTGCGTGCATTTTAGCTCTCGTGTCTCATGTCATCCCCAAACAACTCAGTATTTCACGTTCTATTATCATCTTCAGTTTACATAGAAGAAATGTGAGGCTAAACAAGTTAAGTTTGATGCTTAAGGTCACCCATTAAAGAAGAGCCTGAAATGAAACCACATCGGTCTGATGCCTAAGTCCATTTCTGCACTAAAGGAACTCAGACAGGAAACACTCAGCGGTGCTTAGGCTTACACATAAAGAAGGAGGAGTCAGGAGAAAACAATTCAGTCCATAGCAGCCATCCACCTGAATGGTATGAAGCCCATTCTTAATAAAGGTCAGGGGTTTTATCTGATTTCCCATCTGAAAAACAAGGAGGAGAGTGTGTGCTAATGTGGAGAAGACATTCCTTTAGTAACAAGCTAAGAGATGTTATGTCTATGAATACGTGAATATTCCTGAAATTTCACTCTGAGTTCTATACTGCAGACCCACACAAGCTGCTAAAACAAACATGCTTTTGTCAATACAATAAATCAAATACATAACGAGAGTTGCATACGAATTACAGTGACAAATCCAATGCTTGAAGACAAGGTGATAGAAGGTGACAAGCAAGCACTGTGAAGTGTTAGTTATTTACCTAGTTAGAAAAGAGAAATTCGCTGAATAGAATATATTGGTTCTATGAAAAGCTACAATATGTTACCTGATCACCAGTACTTAGAAATGTCGCAGTTTAAATGCACTATTTTTATCCTGGCAAACTTTCTAATGTAATTGTAATCTCCCAAACTGAAACTATACATTTGCTGACCAATGTTTTTAAAAGTTAATTAAAACAGTAGTTCACATAATGATTCAGTAATACAGCATTTCTGGCATGCACAAGGCTAGGGGCTCCACCCCCAGCATAGAAAACAACACCTAATGGAAAGACTTAGAAAAAATTATATTAAGCAAAGTAAGCCTGACCCAAAGAAACAGAGTTTGCATGATCTCTCTCATTTGTAATCATTAGAATGCGCCTATAAATCTATAAGTAAACCCAATGAGTAGTAAAAGACAAAAATTACACTTGGAATGATAATTAAATAGAACTCAACACTCACATAGTGAGACCAAAGGAGGATATTTTTAGGAGAGGATCACAAGGACTCAATAGCTATGTGCATACGATCATATAAAATGATGCTTACTGAAATGAACTCCAAGAAGTGGAAACAAGAGGTTTTTTATTTTAGTTTTTACAGTTCTTTTTTTCCTGTCCCCCCCCCCTTTTTGTGGCTGTATTTGACTTAGGTACCTTTCGTTCTTGTATATAAGTTTATCTGATTTTGGGTAGAAGGAGAAACACAGAAACAGTGGAACAAAGGGTGAACCAATTCAGCAGTGATATCCACTAGATACTACGTTGGAAATGAACTACACAACTTGGTGGGGAGGGGAGTTGGGAGGGAAAAAGCTGGGAGAATACAAGGGAGAGGGTGACACTGACACTGTTCAAAAACAAATGTACTCAGTACCTGATTTACGTAACTGTAAGCCAGAGGGCTTACAGAGGGCTTACATCACCTTTATAGTAAAAAAAAAAAAAAATTAGGAAAACAGTTCACATGATTGACAATGACATTCTAATAGAGGTCCTGTTCTTTGGATACCCAAGTTAGAAAATTCTTGACACAGATGCACTTATCCCTGCATATCTGAAGGGGATTGGCTCCTGAATCTTCAAGGTACTCAAATCCATAGATATTCAAATCTCTTCTATAAAAAGCATAGTATCTTTTACATGACTTGTGCTCATCCCCATATATAGTTTAATCATTTCTAGGTGCAATATAAATAGTTGTTATACAGGCTAGAGAATAATGACATGAAAATGTTTCTAACGTGTTTAGTGCACATAATTGCACTAGAGCACTGCAGTTTGAACTCAGCCTCACACTTTCTAGGTAGTCACTCTTACACTTGAGCCATGCCTACAGTCCATTTTTTTTGCATTAGTTATTTTTCCAATAGGTCTCATGTGTTTGCCTAGCATTAGTTCAGACCCTAGTCTCCTACCTAAATTTCCCCATTGTAGCCATGACAACAGATGTGTACCCTATACCAGGTTTGTTGGTTGAGATTGAGATATTGATAAAATTTATGATTGGGCTGGCCTTGAACCATGATCTTCCTATTCTCTAGCTCTTGAGCAGCTAGAAATACTGGCATGAGCCAATACACACCGTGTCCCATAAAATTTTGCTTAATTTTTTTTTTCTAGCCTGGCTAGTGGCTCATGCCTGTAATCCTAGCTACTTAGGAGACTGAGATCTGAGGTTGAAGTTTGAAGCCAGCCTGTGCAGTCCATGAGACTCTTATCTGTAATAAGCTACTCAGAAAAATCCAGAAACTGCACTGTGGCTCAAGTTGTAGAGTATTAGCCTTGAGCAAAAGATCTTAGGAAGAGTGCCCAGGCCCTGAGTTCAAACCCCAGGACCAATATCAATAATAATAATAATAGTTATTATTATATTATGTATTATTATTGTTGCTGTAATTACTTTCTATAGTGCTCAAGTGGTAACATCACTTTCTTAGAAAATACCAGGCAGATCCTAAATTCAAACCTAGTACTGAAAAAACAAACAACCAAAATGATTCTGCAGCGCAGGGCCAAGGCTGACTACATCGCCCCCAATGCCCGTCTTGGAGAAGATCTTAGGACTTCCTCAGAACTCAATTCCTCTACCAGTTTCCTCAATAGAAATGCAAAGTTACATAGGAATGTTCCGTGTCTTCTCTCTTTGCAAATCATTCTGGCACACAATCCCTTCCAGTTTTCTGGTGGTTAACTGGCTAAAGAGTCTCACGGACTTTCATGCCCAGGCTGGCTTTGAACCATGATCCTCAGATCCCTGCCTCCTGAGTAGCTAGGATGACAGGTGTGAGCAACCAGCACCTGGCCCCAATATCAATATTATAACTACTTAAATATTGGGCACTGGTTCCTTTAAAAAAAATAAAAATAGAACTCCCCTATGACTCTATTATGCCACCTTTGGATATACATTCAAGGGAGAGTAAAAGAATACAGGAAGTGGTGCTGTAGCTCAAGTAGTAGAGCGCTCACCTTGAGCTGAAGAGCTGAGGGACAGCGCCCAGGCCCAGAGTTCACCCACAAATGAAAAAAAAAAAAAGAATACACCAGAAAGACACATGTACATCTATGCTTATTGCATCACTGTTCATAATAAATAGCCAAACCATGAAAACAGCCAAGGGGCCCAACAACAGATGAATGATCAAACTGGGCTTCTTCACAATGGGAAATTTTACACATGTTGTCTAGTGTGGCCCTAAAAGGGAGGCTTTGTGCCACAGCCACAAAGAAAAATTATATATAAATATATGTATATGTATATATATATATACATATGCCACAGCCACGAAGAAAAGTTAAATCATGTCATCTTCAGAAAAATGTATAGACTTGGAGTACATATTGAATGAAATAAGCCAAATCAGAAAACAAGATATCATATGTTTTTACTCATATATAGAAGCTAGATGTAAAAAAATGCATATTTATGGGCATGAACATATCTATATATCTGCATATATAATACATACATATGGATAAACAGAGGATATAAATCTAAGGGATTATTTAAGGAGGACAGTGGGAGGGGAAAGCGAAAAAATAGAGGTTGAATTATTATACATGAAAATTATTATACATGAAAATAGCATAAAAACTTCAATAAGAGCTATAGATCACTAGGGGCTAGGGAAGGGAAAGAGAAACAGAGTCTACTGGGTAGGTAACGTGTGTGTGTGTGTGTGTGTGTGTGTGTGTGTGTGTATGTGTGTGTGACAGAGAGAGAGAGAGAGGTGGAAGTAGAATATGAAGCCTGGTGGCATTGTTTTGGGAAGCAGGGTAAGGAAGAATGAAAAGGAGGAGATTGAATGGGTTGCATTGCTGACATGTGTGGAAATCTCACAATAAAATCCCCCCCCCCTTGTATACCAATTTAAAAATAAGACTATTGCTTCCTGGTATTAGTTCACAATAGTCCAATTGAGTCCAAATGTAGCAGAAATATCATAGGAGAAAAAAAAAAGTAGTGTAGATAAAGAGTAGAAACTGAACCAAATATGCTCCGGTTGAATAACCAATCATGCCAGAGCTTAATGTCTAAGCAGCGATGACGTGCTAGGTCTCTTGTCTCTGGAGATGAACTCAGTGTGGCTGGGAGAGTCTGGATTTGGGTCTTGTGTACAGTTACAGTCAGGTACAACTGGGGCTGGATTCATTTGGATAGAATGTTCACTTGGCTGTATCTGGTACCTCAAGCGGATGCTTGCAAGAGCTAGGGGCTGACCAAGGACTCCCGTTCCCATTCCCGTTCACACCTGTCTACTTGGCTTTTCACATGGTCTAATCAGGTTTCTTCACAATGGGAGACTTCACACATGTTGTCTATGTGGCCCTAACAGGGAGACTTTAAAACAGCAGTGAACGCCGCAGAGCGTCCGTATGACCTAGGCTGAGAGTCACACAGCATCACTTCTACCACCTGTTATTTTTTTACCATCGGATCTGGTCCCAGTCAGCATGGGG